>NC_067442.1:488071-788071 GCF_009764475.1 Pristis pectinata
TTTTTGTGGACCCCCACATGGGAAACATGACTTTATATCTCTACCCTATCTGTGCCTCTCATGGTTGTTTTATCCCTCTGACATGTCACCTTTATGTCTCCTCTGCCCCAGGGAAAGCAGACCCAGCCTATTCAAAATCTCCTCATAACTCAAACCCAGGAATCCAGCCATCTTCCCTGTTGTGCGGCGTCCAGAACTGCAGATCATACTCCAAATTCGGCCTAACCAACGTCTTGTACAACTGTAAATGACGTCCCAACTCTTGAACAATGCCACGGCCGAAAATTACGCATTCTTCACCACCCTGAAGAACCATGTTGTTACCTTCAGGGAACTATGTACCTGTACCCCTCGGCCTCTCTGTTCATCAGCGCTCCCCATGGCCCTGACATTCACTGTGTATGTCCTGTCCTGGTTTAACTTCCCAAGGTGCGTCACTTCGCACTTGTCTGAGTTAAATTCCGTCTGCTATTCCTTTGCCTACTTTCCAGTTGATCTGGATCCTGTTGTAACCTGAAGCAACCTTCTTCACTGTACCACCAGATTTGGTGTCATCTGCAAACGGACAAATCATGTCACAGACATTCTCATACAAATTGTCAGTATATTTAACAAACAAGAGAGGACCCACCACAAATCCCTGCGGCAAACAACTATTGAGTGATTACTTCCTGGGATAAAGAGTGTGCTGTGAAGAGAGATTTGACACCTTTTGTCTGTGCGCTCTGGAGCTTAGAAGAATGAGAGGTGATGTTAATGAGTCACGCGTTCGTTTCACGTGTCTTGATGGGGTTGATATTTCCCCCCAGTGCCTTGCTGACAACTGGGGCTCTTCGTATAACTAATGAGGGAGAATTTAAGGTTGGCGAATCTTTGGAACTTTCTTCCCAAGAGAGTTATTGGAGACTCAATCCCTGAGGTTACACGAGAGAGATATTGATAGATTTGTCGAGCTGGTCAGGGAATAGAGGAGGATGAATTAGTTTCCAGGAGAGCGGCAAGCAAGTGAAAGATTATTGGAAAGAGTAAGTATGGGCGGCTGTGGGGCCATGCCTGCTGTTCTTTGTGTACTGCTTTGTTGATAAGCTAAATCATGTTTTACTCTGGCCCAGAATGAAATATCCTTCGGCTCGACAAAACTCGGAATTAAATAAACAAATGTTCAGCCTTCCTTGAGGCATAACAATTCCCATAGCTTCATCTCAGAAGCTTTATCTGAACTGTAAGGATTCAAGGATTCTTTGCATCCTCTTTATCCACAGGCGAGTCCAAGAGGACCGGAGCATAGCCAATAGTTTCTTCGGTTTAAGAATGGCAATGGAGACAAACAAGGAAGTTCTAGGCCGGTGAGCCGTACGTCAGTGGTGGGGAAATCATTGAAGAGGATGTTTAAGTATAGGACCTACTCGCATCTGGAAAAGCAAATACTTATTAGGGATGGTTAACATGGCCTTGTGCGGGCAAGGTCATGTTTTACAGTCTTCTAGTTCGTTGAGGAGGCGACAAAGATGACTGATGAGATTAGGGCAGTGGATGCTGTACACACGGACTTTAGTAAAGCTTTCGACAAGGTTCCTCATGGCAGGCTGATCCAGAAGATTAAGGCAGATGACATCGTGGGGCTAAGGGCCTGTTTCTCTGCTGTACTGTTCTATGTTCTGAAACAGCAAATTTCAATAAGTCATGGTGGGGGCTGGAGGATGGACACAGGAAAGTTTTATTGCAACAGTGAGGGATTTTGGTGCAACCCTGCTGGAGCTCAGCGTGAGTTTGTGTCACTCCGTCTCAAGGAAGTGGTTGCGCTGTAGAGGGTGCAGAGGAGATTCACCAGAGTGTTGCATGGATTGGGAACTTTAGTTCTGGGGAGAGACTTGAGAGGGTGGTCTTGTTTTCTCTGAAATGAAGGGGGCAGAGGGGTGACCTAAGAAATATATAAGATTATGAGAGGCATAGGTATGGTAGAGAGTGGGAATCTTGTTTTGCCATGTTAGCGGTACCAAAAACAAAAACGCATAGTTTTAAGGTCAGAGAAAGGTGTTTTAAAGGCGACTTGAAGGGTAAGTTATTTTTTTGCAGAGGGTGGTTAATATCAGAGGAGATGACGAAATCAGATGCAATCACTACATTCAAGAGGCATTTAGACAAGTACTCATAGGCAAGGCACAGAAGGATATGGACCTAATGCTGTCAAATAGCATAGGTGTAGATGCGGAAAGGCGTCAGAATGCACGTGGCTGGCCGAATGGCCAGTTTTGTTTTTATTTTGTACAGCTGCCTTACTCCTTGCATCCCTGGATGTTATCCGAGGAGACACTGGGTTAAATTATATATTGCAGGCTTCAGAAGGATGAAGGGTGTTTTCACAGAGAGGAGAGATATTCTGAGACAAAAAAAATGAGAGAGTGCATGTTTTGGAGACAGATTCACTCGAGCAGCAAAATTCAGAACCCGTGAGCCGGGTGTTAGGTAGAAAATAAATACAGAAGTCTGTCAGAGAGATACCGCAGAACAGAGTAACTGGGATCCTCTACATAAAACACAGGAAGCAACATACAGATGTAGCAAGTTATGGGGGACCAAATAGAATGCCGTCCATTGTTGCAATTGGGATAGAACAAGAAAGGAGGGAAGTCTGGATCCAACAGTACAAGGCGTTGGTGAGGCCACACCTGGTATAGTTCCTGCGGCTTTGTTCTAATTCAATAATATCCCGACTGATCCTATACCTCAGTACGATATTACTGTGCTGTATCCACAGCTTTCGATGTGGAGGCTGGTGACCCTGTAGAATCACCCACGACATGGACCATGGAGGGGAAATCGCTGATTTTGCTTGAGAATGAGACAGATTTCTAGAAAAGAGGTGTTTGTGGGATGGGGGCGGTCGGTGGTGGGATTGAATTGATCCAGAGAACCAGTCATGGACTTCCTGTATAGTGGAGGATGCTTAACGTCCCAGAAATCCTTCTGGTTCTCTTTCTTAAGAAAGAATAGTGGCGAAGCAAAAATATCTATGGTGTTTGTAAGGCAGAAGCGACAAGAGTAGTTAACATGGTGCTGGTTAATTAAACTGACAGAAGTTTCATCTACAAAAGCTCGCGGAGTCTGACTGCTTTCAAAACTATTGGCAAATTCACCACCTTGCAGAAAGGAAAAGGGAAGGGCGGCAACTTCGTGGCGAAGATCATTCCTCTTTTGCACTGTACCCACAGGAATCACCAGAAGGCACCCCTCCCCCACGCTCCTCACAACTTACCCACAAATATATATACACAGAATTATCACACTTATATTGTCCTGAAGTTGATGAGCTTTCACCCGTAGGTGAGAGCTTAATATCGCTGGCAAGTGGGAGCTATAGGTCGGAGGTTTACAGAACAGAATTGAATTCGGATGAAGACAAATTAATTTTTCTTTTTTACTTTCGTGAAATGTGGTTCATTGTTGTCTCGCTTGGTAAAACCAGGGTGTACTTTATCTTTTTTACCCAAGATAATGCAAATAAAACGCGGTGGAATGGTCAGTTCCAGATAACTCAAGGTTCTTTGGAGGAACGATGGAAGTTTGTAGATATATGTCTGTGAATTTGTGTGGTTTCCCGAAGCTTTGCAGTGGCCAAGTATTTGTTCTATGGTAGTAAAATCGAAAAGCGACGTCTCTACCTCCGGTAGAGCTTGTATTTGTCTCGCCATTTCCCAGACCAGTAATAGAGGTGACAGAGAGTTAATTCCGACATGGTTGTGTATTTTCTGAGTGAGAAAAAAATAGTGATTGCATTTAGCGTGTGTGTTGTAAGTAGCTTCCCTTCTGCAGTGCAGGAAATACGAGGAATAAAGTGGATTCAACCTGGAGACATGGCAAGGTATCCGTTAACGTTCCGTGAATGCTGACGGCAGAGAGTGATGACGTAGGCGAAATCAGCCAACGGATAAGGAGAGAACCAAGTGGACGGAGGGGTGGCGGGGTGGGGGGGTGGTTGAGGGGAGCAACCTGGCTGATGAAGGATGAGGATTATATAAGCAGAGTGAAGCTGGCAGTGGAGGATTGATGAGCAGACGTTAAAACAACACAGAGGAAAAAAACTGAAGACTTCCGAGAATGTTCATTGTAGGTTGTCTGATAGCTGTGTTGTTGTGGAATCTATAATGTGGCCAAATAGAGTCATAGATTAGTACAGCATGGATGCAGGCCCTTCGGTCCAACTCGTCCATGCTTGTCTTATTTTCCCGAGTTTGGTCCATATCCCTCCTTGTCCAATATGATTCCGGAGGAACCTGGCCTGCTGAGTTCCTCCAGCACCATGGTGTTTATCATCTGGATTCCAGCATCTGCTGTCCTGTGTTTCCCTCTTTATCCATGTACTTATCCAAGTGTCTTTTAAAGTGAGAGTCTCCAGGAGACTAACTGCTTACCGTGACGAATAAATACCTTCGTATCTACCAACCTCTGTGTCACCCCAGTGACTCAGCTCACGGCCAGGACACACACCAACTTGGAGTTTGATCGTTGTTGGCTCAAATCCCAGAATTCCCATCCCAGCAGCGCCTTGGATACTGTAGCGTCCATGCAAGCATGCAGCAGAGAGCAGCCAATTTGACAGTTCAACCTTCATACAAACTGACGTCGAGGCACCAGAGCAATGTTTTAAAACATAAATAGGAATTACAAAAACCGGCCTGTGCCGTGTGGGATATATCGGTTAGGGTAGATTCGGTGGAAATTTGCGTCGTGTTTAGCTGAAGTGGAAAATACATCGAATTTATTGTTTGTGAGCCTGGTACTTGGGGTACAGTTGCAAACCTTGAGCTAAACAGGGGAGAAGAGTTTGTAAATCCTTTCACGGGGAAAGAAATTGAGAAGAATTAAATCCTCTTCCACCAGAAGCTGTCGATGTTGAGCGAAAGGCCTATTTAAATTCTAAGATTGAGTGATATCAGTTAACCAAACGGATTAGTGGATATTGATGGGAGAAATGAAGTCACAAATCAGAGACGATTTCACTGGATGTCAGTGAGTGTTCGGAGGCTCAATGCCACCCTTCTTGTTTGCGTTCCAATGTTTGCATTTTGAAAGATCTCAGGATTTACTCCAGTGAAACTGCGGTAAAATTCCTAACCGTCTCTCTTCCAGTTCAAGGTTCTTACTGCAGTTTTGTTAGAAATTCTGAACATTTACTGGATCCTTTTCTTGCAAAGAAGATTCGAACGAAATGGGAAGGCGATGACTGAATTACGGGGAGTCTGCGTGGAATTGCAAGGAATGAGATTTTACTTATGTGAGACCCGGTTAGCTGAGGGAAGGTATTTAAGGGGATTGAGGAAAGACCTGGCGGGGAGCGGAGATGCTTTTCTACGCAATATATGGTTATGTTGTCAAATTCACTGGAGGAGATTCAATGGCAATGTTTCAAGGGGAACGAGATTTTGATTTGCAAACATGAATTTGAAAAGTTGTAAAGAAATAGAGAGAAGGAACGAGCTGAAATGTCCAGCACTGAGCCAAATAACAATTCGTGACTCTCCGTGATTTGGAATCAAAGTCATAAATTCGTACAGCAGAGAAAGGGGTCCTTTCGGCCCACCTCGCCCATGCTAACCGCGATGTCTGTCGACGCTCATCTTATTTACCAATTTAGGCCCCTATGCCTCTAAACGTTTCCCATCCACATACCTCTCTAAATGTCTTGTAGAGCTTGCAATTGTACCCACCTCTGCCACGTCTTCTGGCGGCTCATTTCACACACCCATCACTCTCTGAGTGAAAAACGTATCCCTCAGGTTCCCTTTAAATTCCACCTGCCCCCCCCCACCTTAAACCTGTGCCCTCCGGTCGTAGCCTCCACTGCGCTTGAATAAAAGGACTCTGACTATTTGCCCTGTCTGTGCCGGTCAAAATTTTGAAACGCTCTATCGGGTCAACTCTTAGCCTTCTGCGTTCCAACTGATCCAATCTCTCCTTATAACCTCAGCCCTCCATTCCAGTTAACATCCTGGTGAATCTCTTCTGCATTCTCTTTCTGTTGCTGCCACATCCTTCCCGCAGTGTGGTGACCAGAAATGCACACAATATTAAAATTCACATTTCGATTTAAATTCACTTTCGGCATCTGGGCGTCGATGACACTGTCATCAATTATTGTCCATCCATGGCCAGCATACGAAACTAAACTGCTTCCAGAACTCGGCGGGTCGAGCAGCATATGTGGAGGGAAAGGGAAGGCCAACGTTTTGAAACGTCGATCATCGTTTTGTCTCCGCAGATGCTGCTTGATCCGATGAATTCTTCCAGCAGTTTAGTTTTTGCTCAAAGCCCCATCATCTGTGTCTTTACCGTCCATTGAGAACATGGAGGTGGGGGCCGCCTCCTTGAACGTTGCAGTGGGCCAGGTGATGTATTCTTGGGGGAGGACTTCGACAGTATGGATCCAATCCGGACTGGGGATATACTTCCAGATCGGGATGGCATGCGGATAGTATGGGGGAAATACGCAGAAGGTGCTGTTCCTTCCCCTGCGCCTGCTTCGCTTGGCCTTTTTGGTGTCGAGGTCAGTGGGTTTAGCAGATATCACTGGTGTATTCTGAGCGAGCAATTGCAGTGTATTTTGCAGATGACACTCGCGGTAGAAACCAGCTTTGTGATGTGTTGGTATGGAGTCCTCAAGACCAACAAAATTGAAAGTAACAGCATCCATTGTCCTTTTGATGTAAACCGGACACAAGAACACGTACCTTTATCCAGCAAAATGTTAGGGCGAACTCTTAGTTATCCCCATGTCCCATCCGCTCTGATACAATGACATCTCGCAAGAAGTGTTTCATTCAAGTACTCAACGGTCACCATGTCAAGCTTACCGAATAAGTTTTCTCTATACTTCTGATTGTCCATTTCTGTGTAAGTGTCTTTAAAATCTTCACTCACAACCTTTACACTGAAAAATACTTCTTTTCAACCTCGGCTTGTTGGAGATTCAACGTTTCTTTCACTCTCTCGTTTGTAGATTTGACATTGTTTCGCTCTCTCCTCGGAGATTTAACATTTTTTTTCCTCTCTCGTTGGTCTTCATCCCTTTCTCTCCTCGTATGGCAATCAGCTTTCACACTTTTTATTTCGCCTTCTGAACCAGCTTGAGTGAAGTGTCCAACCTTCACTCTCCGGTTCTGCCACTGCACCGCCTGAGTCAGGATTCTTCGGTTAGATGCACGAAGGAGGGTCACTGCTTTGCCAGGTGAGGCCCAGGCTCCCTAATGTAGAATAACAACAAGACACTGACTGGACTTTCCCGTGTGGTTAGGGACAGCTGGCAGAGTGTGTTTTTTTGGCTCAAAGACAATTGGGACAATTATTAAACTGCGTCCACCTCTTTGTTTCAGCTAGGTCATTCGCGGCGGCCAGACTAACGGCGTACTTGTCCTGCACCTCCTCTTACTCGGGCGATTTCGTAATTTTGGATTGCTACTATAACGGAGGACTTCCCTTCCCCACTCTCAGCTGGACGGGACCAGGAGGGCTACACGTAGTAAAGAAAAACACGCAGCGCCTCATTGTAAACATAACGAGCGAGAGATTTGTCAACCACTGGGATACGATTTATACGTGCAAAGCCAAGCACTGGTACTCGTCTTCCAAATGCTATGTTGGACGTGGTAAGTATGGGCGGAGAGTCGGAACTGAGGTAAAGAATTAGCCGTGGTCGTATTCTGTGGCGGATCAATCATGTTCTTGTTCCTATTTTCCAATTATCTCTATTTATTTGTGTTTTCACCATTGTTGGACGTCTTTTGCCAAACTATGGGAATGCCAGGAATGATTATCGTCCGGCACGGATGTAGTTACCACCCTTCCCTTTCGATAATACGTTATAATGAATCGAGCTAGACAGCAGGCTTTGAGGGCTCGCCCCGTCTCCCTGGCGAAGGTTAGGACATAATGCCAATTAACATAACTAAAATCCGTCAGGGCATTGAGTATAGGAGTTGGGACATCATGCTGCAGTTGTACAAGTCATTAGTGAGGCAGCACTTGGAGTACTGTGTACAGTTTTGGTCACCCTGATATAGGAAAAATGTGGTTGAACTGGAAAGTGCAGAAAAGATATCAGCAAAAGGGATGTTTCCAGGACTAGAAGACCTGAGTTATAGGGAGGGATTGGCCAGGGTAGGTCTTTATTCCTCGGAACCTAGGAGAGTGAGAAGTGTTTAAAATTCTGAGAGGCATAGGTAAGGTGGATAGAAACAGTCTGTTCCTCAGGATAGGGGGATCCAAAACTAAGGGACATAGAGTTAGTGTGAGAGGGAAAGTTTTCACGCAGAGGGTGGTGAGTATATGGAACGAGCTGTCAGAGGAAGAGGCTTAGGCAGGTACAAGAGCACCATTTAAGAAGCACTTTGATTGGTACATACTGGGGCGGGGCCTGGAGGGATATGGGCTAAATACAGGAAATTGGGACTAGCTTGGTGGGCAACGTGGTCGGTATGGACAAGTTGGACAGAAAGTCCTGTTTCCGTGCTGTCACTCTCTGACTCTAAGACAGTGATTGACAGATTGTTGCTTCTCGGGAAACCAAGAGATCCACCGGTTGCGTTAAGCTGAAATGTTCAACATTTTGACCGATCAACGATAAACCAATGGTGATCTTTTCCAAGCCTGCGTGTCCCACGCCTTGGAGGGGAACTTGTTAGTTACAGATCCTCTGTGTCCTTACTGCACATGCCCTTCAAGTTGGCAGGGTCCGTGTGTTTGGGAAGTAATGCCTCAATGGTCAGACACTGCGCCAGTAAGAGGTTGTTTCATCTTAGATGGTGCCAAGCTTCTGGAGTGCTGGAGGAACTGCACTCAGTCAAGCACTCAGTACCCCATCTCTCTCCTGACTTGAGCAAAGACCATGGGGTGTCAGGGTCACGTCACTCGTGGCAGGGTACCTCACTTCTCACCGACTCTTGTAGCTGCATTATGTTATTTTTAACGTTCACATTTCCATCAAGTTGGAAGTCTTTTTTTAAAAAAATACATTTTTAACTTTATTCAGATAATTGTACAACTGACATTGTAGTTCTCCTGAAGTTCATATTTGATGATAATCTGAAAGTGAAATGATTACCGTTAATGTGCAGGAATAGGAACTTATGTCGGAATAGCGTTTGGAGTTCTGGGTCTGCTCATTCTGCTGTGCATCTTCCTCGTGTGCATGTACAAGGCGTGCCAAAAGTGTAAGTTTTAAACGTCGTTATTCCTTCGTCATCGCGCCCATAACTTGTCCTCAGTATACTCCCATCTAGTCCTGAAACAGAGAAGGTGGCCTCCTGGGCCATGGCTTACAAACCATCAACTCCATCAAACAGAGATGGTTGGAAACCATCTCCAGGCCAGGCGTGAATTACACAGTACTTCTTAAGTTTAGCTTCATGTTCTACCTCTCCTTCCTCTCTCCCTCTTCTCTTTCTCTCTCTCTCTCTCTCACACACACACAAACACACACACATACTCTCTCACACACATTTTCTCTCTCTCTCACACACACACAACCTGTCTCACACACACACGTTCTCTCTCACAGACACGTACTCTCACTCACATACTGTAAATATACATACACATTCTCTCTCACACAGGAAAATAACACACACACCTACTGTCTCACACACAGACACACACAAACACACAAACACACAAACCCTTTCTTTCTCCCTCTCTCTCTCCCCCTTTCATTCCCTCTCTGAAGGACTCACAGAAGTCATTCAATCTGGAGGTAAATTGGGAAATGAAAAAATATATTCCTGACCCAATCAGCGAGTCGAAATTCCATTGACAGAATAAAATATTTCAAACTGCCGTTTTGATAGCGACCGTTATTCGTCCAGTCACGGAGTTCATTCGGACCATTTCCCAAAGATGTAATGCACATGGATGATCTTCTGACGCGGCTAGAAATGTTGTAAAGGCCTCAGTAATTGTCCCCTTAAATGTTTAGGGGTAACAGTTCCCACCTTCCCGAATTAGCTGACAGCCTATCGGTTCTCCTATCTGTGAGTATGACGAATACGTGCAGGTAACCAATCTTAAAGTCGTTTTTTTTTCTTGGAAGTGTCTGAAGAGTTTGCAAGACAGCAAGCCAAAAATATGAACTCACCTTCCACTGCATTTGCGGGCCACAATAATCCAACCTACGAGCACGATCCGGGGCAAGAGGGGAAGACAGCGGAATGAAAAGTGTTTAACAGCGGAAAGGAGGGCTCAGCAAGTTCAGAAATGGAGTGAATGACCAACCAACGTTCAGATAATCGGCACTCAAAGACATTCGGCCAGATGTTACAAAGCGCAACATTGCAAATGCAAGACCAACTAAAGTCCGGGGTGATGCTGGAAATGCTGGAAGGGACAGTTAGTATTTGAGGGATAGAATCGGTAGATAGTGAGAGTCTCACAATCCCGAGGTGGGTATGTCGAATACAAGAGGACAGAGGTATAACGTGCATGGTAGGAGGTGGGCAGAGGGAGTTTTTTCACACAGAGAGTGAGTGGAACCTGGAAAACTCTTCCAGAGAATGTTTTGGAAGCAAAAGTTCCCACAACATTTGAAAAGCGTCCAGTCCTGCACTTGACTGGCCAAGGCATAGACAGTTAGCGACCAAATGCGGACAAACGGGGCGAGTAGAGATTAATCCAATGGGCGGCATGGCCACGGTGGGCCGAAAAGCCTGTTTCTGTGCTGTACGGCTCCGTGTCTCTGAGCTCTCAGCAGGGTTGAGGTTTCAGTCCGCTGCCGTCAGTCGGCGGAGGAGGCTTTCCTTCAACTCCTCAAACCGGATCGACTCGCACCCTCGGTGAGTTCAGTACTTCCCCCAAACCAGCATTTCCGACATCGCCTCAGTTCCCAGCATTCGCGTGTATTCCCTTTGGTAAATTTTACCTCCCACAGAACAATCATCCATTCTCAGTGGGTCAGGCAGCATCTGTGGAGGGAACCGGACAGTCGGCGGTTCGGGTCGACACCCTTCGTCAGGACGTGGCTTCGAGACCCTTCAAGATTCCAGATGAAGGGTCCCGATCCGAAACGTCGACTGTTAATTGCCCCCCACAGATGCTGCCTGACCTGCTGAGTTCCTCCAGCCTTTTGTGTTGCTCTGCGGTCTGGTGTGTCTCAATTATCCATTCTTGTTCTTTAATCTCGCACACTTTCACAGACCCCGCTTTTACCTCTCTCCTCCCCTCTCTCACCCACCCCCAGCCCAACTTTCCCGCTTCTTCTTTCTCTGGATTTGATACATTTCCTTCCTGAGTTTTCCATTAATGGGTCACTGCGCTGTGCGATAACATTTGGCCTTATTCGACATGAGCTTGCTTCCTTCATCGTGTTGCCAAGGTTTTAGTTGCTACAGAATTCCAAATGATAAGAAAATTCGGACGGTTCTGGTTGGCGATTCACTCCAAGTAGATATTTAGCTTCGTTTGATTTCTTTGGTTAGTTTTCATTCGATTTTTTAAAAAAGTTATACTTCCATTTTATGCAGCATAGATCAACTGACCCACCAAAGTGCGTGATCTCCTTCAAGCCAAGGACACAGCGCTGGCGAAAAGAGCAAGTAGTTTATTTTGTGCGTTCACCATGCGAGTGTCGTTCGGAAAATTGGGCTTTCTGGTGTGAAGGGACTCGATAGAAGAGTAGAGGTGATAAAAGGCATAGATCAAGTGGACAGTCAGATACTTTTTCCCAAGGCGACGATGGCTAACATGAAGGGACATAATTTTAAGGTGATTGGGGGAAGGTATAGAGGGGATGTCAGGGGTAAGTTTTTTACACAGAGTGGTGGGTGTGTGTAACGCACTGCCAGCAGAGGTTGTGGGGGCAGATACATTAGGGACATATAAGAGACTCTTAGATAGACACATGAATGAGAGAAAAATAGGGGGCTATGTGGGAGGGAAGGGTTACATAGATCTTAGAGCAGGATAAAATGTCGGCAAAACATTGTGGACCGAAGGGCCTGTGCAGTGCTGTAGTGTTCTATGTTCATAGCGTCATGGGGTGGCAAGATAAAGGTGGCGCTGAGATTCAATATCAAAATCCAAATATCAGTCCTCCTCTTGTTCTTCAGGGTGAGACGGTGAAACTTCAGAGGAGATTTAAGAGGCACATTTTAGTTACACAGAGAACGGTGGGTGCCAGGAACGCGTTGCCGGGGGACGTGGTGGAAGCAGATGTGATAGTGGCGTTTAAGAGAAACTTGACAGGAATAGGGAAGATGAAAGAAATGAAGGGATCCCATGTGCAGGCAGATGAGGTCAGTTCGATTAGCATCACGGTCGGCACAGACATTGTGGGCCAAATGGCCTGCTCTTGTGCTGTACTGTTCTATCTTCTATCTTTGATGTATTCCCTGTGCCTGGGAGTCCTAAAATCGTAACGATGCCCTCCCCCCACCCCCCGCCCCGTTGCAGCGCAGCTGGTGCTTTTAGGTTCCTCGGCCCAGCGAAGGGACGTCGATATGTGGCAAAGACGAGATGATATGTCACACGGACGCCCATTCATCGTGGGAATGTCCCAACTGCAGGATAATTAGGGAACTACTTCAGGTCGTGCTCATTATCCGGTGCGTTTCCTGTCTGGAGGTTTAGTTTACTTAACCAAGTGTTCTTCACCAAGGCAGCGCCCTCGTGTCGGAGAGTGAATAACTAATTTAGGGATATTGCGGATCACCGATCAGCCCAAGGGAAAAGCGAAGGCCGATAGAATCAGGGCATAATATCCACAACATCGATTTGTTTCATTGCATCTTCCACGCAAACAGCCTGTGACCTGACTCCTGTATCGAATGAGGTTAAAAGACATTTGGGCAAGTACATGGACAGGGAAGGTTTAGAGGGATTTGGGCCAAATGCAGGGAATCGGGACTAGCTCAGGTAGGCACCTTGGTCGGCATGGACGAGCTGGGCCGAATGGCCTGTTTCCGTGCTGAAAAACTCTGTGACTTTCCGAGTTCCAGATTCAGCTGAATATCTCGGAGTGAAAGGGTCTCTGTTCTAGAACGACGCCTGATCGGAGCGGGTTTACTGGTCTCCTCCGAGGCCAGTGGGTGGCGTTCAGTGTATTTATTAACAAATCACGGCCCCACTGGGCGATTCAAAAACGTATCCCCTAAATGTAGCACTTGATGCTATTTATTCATTTGGTCTTTTTCGACAGGGTTTTATACACACACACTTTCGCACACAAACAAACATATGGACACACACACACACACACACACACGCACACACACACACACACACACACACACACACACACAACACACACTAACACACACACAGGACACACACACAAACACGCACACACAAACATACACACATACACACACAGACATACACAAACATACACATACACACACAAGCACGCATGCACAAGCATACACATACACACACTGACGCACATATACACGCATGCACACGGACACAGCCACACACACACACACAAACCAACATTCACGTTGTCAGATAAGTTAACAATCATGTAGATAGCACTGACTTCCCAGATTTTAATTTGTAAAGAAAAAGATAAACTGATGAACTTGCATTTACCAGCGTTGATCGGGCTGGCTCGTTAAAAACCTCCCATCCAACACTGACTGAAACTTACAAGACAAATTATGCTGCTTAATGCATATTGGAGCTCACTGTCTCTCCCTCTTCCACCGTGCCTCTGACTGGAACTGGGAAACCTTTTATGGAACTGACGCCAGAACTCCATTTCATATTGGATAAGGATTCCCTTCCACCCACGCTTGCGATGTCATCGGGTGTTTAATCACCTTCTGTGTTTTATCTATCCACATCATTCAGCCTATTTCATCCTTAGCTCGGCAACGATGCAGGTGAAAACCCACCAACTTCTCTCTCGTCCGTCAGCAAAGGAAATCGGCCATCTGTGCTCAGCATAACCTATGTCTGACTCAGGACAGGTCACCTTTAAGTGCCCTCTGAACTGGTCTAACAAGCAGAGAGTCTTTCAAACTCATTGGATAAGGGGGCTGGGTACGAGACTGCATGGTAGGAGGAACAAATCAATCCTATGGATATTATGACCTGATAATATCGGCCTTCTTCTCTGCCTTCCTTGCACTGATGAGTGATCCACAATGTTCCTTAATTAATTATTTGTTCCACTGCTCGAGGGCGCTGCCTCAGCGAAGAACTGGTGAAGTAAACCAAACCTCTGGATAAACTATCGGTGAAAACATACCGATGATTCCCCACTGATATTTAAGGAGAATCGGCGATGGGTAATACATGCGTAGCCTTGCCAGTGACGCTTAGGTGACGATAAATGAAAAAAAAAGGAATGTGAAAGACTATTTCGTACTCTTGGTGTAAACTATTGATCGCGGTCCTTTCACGAATATAAGCTGCAATGTGAATACTCAAATCTGTTGCTGACGCTTCGTAACTCAAACAAAAGTGTATTTCTACATGGAAATTTCTGAGAATCTAAGACCCAGGCTTGCTTTTTTAAAAATCAAAATTAAACAATAAATATGCACTTGTGATTTTATAGCATGTTTCTGCTTTTAGTCGTTTGGCACGGGTTCAGTTTGTACCAAACGTCAATCCAGGGAAGGGGGTACACAGTGAAATGACAGGGACCTGGAGCGTGTTGTAGAAGAGGGCCCCTGGGGTACAAGTACATCGTTCCCTGAAAATGAGGACACAGGCAGACAGGGTGGTGAGGAAGGCGTAGAGCATACTTGCCTTCATCAGTCAGGACGTCATGTTACAGCTGTACAAGTCATTGGTGAGACCGCACTTCGAGTATTGTGTGCAGTTCTGGTCGCCATACTATTGGAGCGATGTGATGAAGCGAGAGAGGGTGCAGAGAACATTCGCAAAGATGTTGCTGAGATTAGATGACAAGGACAGTACTGTTAGGCTGGAGTTGTTTTACCTGGAGCGTTGAGGGCTGAGGGGTGACCTTACAGAAGTTTATAGAATCCCGAGGGGCGTAGATAAGGTGGACGGTCACAGCCTTATCCCAGGGTAGGAAAGTCTAAAACTAGAGGGCACAGGTTTAAAGAAAGATTTAAACGGGGCCCAGGGGGCAAGATTTTCACCCATAGGGTGTTGGGAGTGTGGAAAGGGCTGCTCGAGGAAGTGGTAGAGGCGGGTGCAATTACGAAGTTTAAAAGACGTTTGGAGAGGTAAATGGATAGGAAAGTTTGGAGGGATATGGGCCAAACATGGGCAAATGGGACAAACTCAGGTGAACGCCTTGGGTCGGCATGGACGAGTCGGGCCGAAGGGCCTGTTCACATGCTGTGCAGCTCGATGACTCTGCACTAATAAGTTGCTGAATCAGGCTCATTTCACTTCTCTGCTTCATTATCTACCGGAAACTTCATCAGCTGAACTGGGTACAGGCTGTTCCCCGCTGGAGTGGAGATGTCAATGAGTCATCGAGAGGTGGGGCATGGAAACAGGCAATTCCGTCCAACAAAGGTCGGTGCCGACCATCGAGCACCCACTCACACTGAACCCCTTTCATTCACCCACATTCCCATGAACTACACCTCGCCCCCAGATTCTACCCCTCTCCCATACATGGTGGGGGTGGGGGGGGCGATTTACAGCGCCCGATTAACCCACCGATCCGGCACGTTGTTGGGACGTCGGAGGAAACCGGAGCACCCGGGGGAAAGCCACGGGGTGACAGAGAGAACGTGCAAACTCCACACACACACACACAGGGCGCCGGAGGTCAGAATCAATCCCGTGTATCTGGAGCTGTAGGACACCCAAGTGGTCTTTCAAACAGAGTTTCTTTGTTCCGCAGTCGATGTATTTGTCATGGTTCCGAGTGCCGGTTCTCGGTTCTGCCCCTTACCCCCATTGATGGGGCCTTGTTGTGCAGCACATGGTTTTCATGCACTACTATTTGCCTAATGACACACACCTGAGTTCCATCAGGAGACTCGTATAAGAACCCTGGTTTCACAAACGCTGGTTACCAGATTATTGGTCTATCTCTGAGTATACTTCGTCTCGTGGCTGCTCATAGCCATTAACGCTAGCGCAGTCCCGGTTTCTCCGAGAACACCCCGTTTCTGTGTCTGGACTCATCTCAGAGTCCTGAGGTAAGACTCCTTCTGTTCGTCGTTCTGCGTTCGGTAGCGAGGAAGCATCCTGACTCTAGTTTCGTTCTGGTGTTCCGCATTTTGGTTCTCCGCGACCTCGCTCTTCGTGTGACAGTATTGTACACGAGTACACCAACTGGAAGCAGAAATAGACCTCTCGGCCTCTCCGGTACATCCGACAGCCAATGGCTGGGTTGATTGACTCTACATTCCTGTCCGCACTCAGTGACTTATTCCTCTCTCCCTTGTCTAGAATGTACCTCCACCTGCCTTGAAAATGTGTTATGACGCCGCTTCTACCGCTCTTTGAGGATTTGTCGACTCTCTGAGAGGAACTAAAACATAGATTCATTTCTGCCTTCAATGGGTAACACCTCCGTGTTAAGCAGTAATTCTTCGTTCTCAATCCTCCAACGCGATGCCAGCTTGGCGACACCAGAGATGGAAGATGCTGGAATCTGGAGCAACAGACAATCTGCTGGAGGACCACAGCGGGTCGAGCAGCATCTGTAGGGAGGGGGGTAGGGGTTGTTGATGTTTCGGGTCGAGACCCCCCATCAGGGCTGATAGTGAAGAGGTGAGATGATCGGTGTAAAAGAGGATCGGGGGAGGGTTGGGGCAGGAGCCTGAGGTGAATGAGGGGGTGGGTGAAGGCTAATAGGGAGGTTGTGCCAGATGGGGAGGGGTTGCTGGATGGAGGTAGATAGAGGCAGATGGAGCGGCGGGGAGACAAGTGAAGGTTGGAGAGAGCTCTGGGGACAGGAGGAGGAACACGAAGGGATTGTAAGATGGTCGCTACAGGCGTGGTACTCCGGGCGTGGCGTCCCAACAACTTGCATCCTTGTGATAATACTTCTCCATTTGCAAACATCTTCTTCCCCCCCCCCCCCCCCCCCCAGGTTTAAAGAGAAGGCCAGCGTGTAATTCGTCTCCTCGTTCACTTGATGCACGCTAACATCCTGTGTTCGGTAGAAGGCTGCGCCCACTTGTTGTGTACTGGTGTCCGCCCCACAACTGGGCAGCAACCACTCGGGACCATAACTCGGAGAGAAGGGCAGGTCAGATTGATCATACTGAATGCTTTGGCGGGAAACGGAAGAACAGCGAGACAGGGAGAGGCGATTAGAGCTTGGGTTGTTTATCGGCTAATGTGTCTAGTAGCCGAGTCAGCGATCTTTGCTCTAAAGAGCCAAAGGCGAGCGGCGCAAACACTGAGATTGAGACTGCAGCTGGAGGAAGATGCAGGGGTGTCGGCTGTCCGTCTTCGTCGTTTCCTTGCTCGTATCTGCTGGTAAGAATCCCTGAACCCCGAGGCTGCGAGAGACATGGGATAGTGCGACACAGCAGATTACTGCAGCCGAAATTCAACTATTCAGGAATAGCTGCTTCCCCTCCGCCATCAGTCCTGAACGGTCCATGAACCCATGAGCACTACCTCGCTCTTCGCTTTTTCCCCACATTTTGTAATTTATATTGCACGAGACTGTTACCGCTTAAATAAACAAATTTCACGTCATCTAAGTCAGTGATAATAAATCTGCTTCCGATTCAGGGAACTGGGATTTTAAATCTGCACAGTTACCACAAATTCTTTTAAACTGAGGGGGAAAGTTTAAAGGAGATGTACCGGTCAATTTTTGTTTTACAGAGCGGTGGGTGCCTGAAATGTGGGGGTGGAGGCAGATACCATGGTGGCGTTCAGGAGGCTTTTAGACAGGCGCATGAGTGTGCAGGGAATAGGATCAGAATCGGGTTTATTATCGCTGATATATGACATGAAATTTGTTTCGCGGCAACAGTACAGTGTAAACACAAAATTATCATTAGAAATAGTGCAAAAAAAGTAACGAGTTAGCGTTCACAACGAGGGATATGTATCGCGCACAGGGCAGCACGGGAACAGGGCCTTCGACCCATGAACTAATTTAGCTCATGTTACCAAATCCCTTCTGCCTGCACACGGTCCATCTCCCTCCATTCACTGCGCATCCATGTGCCTCTCTAAGAGCTGCTTAAACCTCTCGATCGTATCTGCCTCCACCTGCACCCCTGGCAGCACATTCCAGGCACCCACCGCTCTGTGTAAACAAAGTGACCGGTACATCTTTAAAACTTCCCCCCTTACCATAAATGTGGCCTCTGATCTTAGATAATTCGACCCTGGGGATAAAGATACCGGCAGTCTATCCTATCTATGCCTCTGATAATCTTCTGTGAGGTCTCCGCTCACCCTCCGACTTTAACACATTTGGGAATCGATGCTGCTTTCAAACGTTTAACTGAAGCCATTTGTTTCCACAGCCCAGCCGCAGACTTTCAGGGTCCTTGTGGGTAAAAGCGAGGTGAATGCGGTGGAGGGGGATGCCGTTACCCTGTCGGTGAGACCCTCCTCGCCGGTGGTCAGCGGCTTCTGGAAGTTTCGCTCCTCCTCGATCGTCACTTGGACTGTGGAAGCCCCTTACCTCAACGTGGCCTACACCAAGCGGAACGTGGTGCTCCTGTCCAACACCTCGCTCCTCATGCTCTCAGTGGCGCTGGCGGACAGTGGGGTGTACCGGGTCACCCTCGATTCTTCCACCGGCAAGGAGGCCACAGCCAGCATCACCTTGAATGTATGGCGTAAGTAGAGTGGCCCGACGGTCTCGAACGAGGGGGTACGCTTCCGAGATTAGGAGTCGGTTATTTAAAATTTAGATGCTTGGGAACTTCTGTCTTTCAAAGGGTGGTGAACCTCTGGAATTCTGTCCCGGAGGGTGATGAGCGCTGGAGCATTGGGGGAGGGGGTGGATTTCAAGGGATAACATTATGGAAAGTGCGGGGTAAAGATATTCCTCCGCCCCACCCCCCACCACCACCCTGGGGTGGGTGTGGCTGACGTACCATAGGGGTAAACTGAGAGGTAGAAGGTTTAAAGGGAGCTTTTTATAGAACAGTACAAGAAGAGGCCCTTCGGCCCACGATGTCTGTACCAACCATGATGACAAACTAAACCAAATCCCTTCTGCCAGCACGTAATCTGTGTTCTATGTACTATGGGAGGCAGTCCCTATATTTTTCCCAGGGTCGAAATGGCCAAAACCAGAGGGCATGTGTTTAAGGTGAGAGGGTAAATTCAGAGGAGATGTACGGGGCAAGTTTTTTTTTACAGAGAACGGTGGGTGCCTGGAATACGCTGCTAGGGGTGGTGGTGGAGGCAGATACGATCGAGGCGTTTAAGAGGATCTTGTATAGGCAGATGAATGTACAGGGAATGGAGGGGTATGGACCATGTGCAGGCGGAAGGGATTAGTTTAGGTTGCATTTAGTTACTCGTTTAATTAGATCAGCACAACATCGTGGGCCGAAGGGCCTGTTCCTGTGCTGTAATGTTCTAAATTCTATCCCTCCATTCCCTGCATATTCATGTGGCCGTCTAAAAGCCTCTTGAACGCCATTATCTCACTTCCTCCACTATCTCCCTGGTAGCACGTTCCAGGCACCTACCGCTCTTTGTGTAAAACAAAACTGCCCCGCATATTTCCTTCAAACATTCCCCTTCTCACCTGCAATGCATTGGCCCCCGGAAGGTGGCTGGAACCTGGAACCAGAGGGGGTGCTGGAGGCAGAGACTCTTACAGCGTCGAAGGTCGGGGGGAGACTCCCACAAACTAGAAACGCGTTTGAATAGCCAAGGCAGAGAAGGCTATGGATTGAATGCGGGTAAATGGGATTAGTCAAGGCAGTTGCAGGGGATACACAAGAAATTGCAGATGCTGGAAAATGGAGCAACAAAACAAAGTGCTGGAGGAACTCCCCGGGTCCGGCAGAGTTGCAATGGTCAGCCTGTACGTAGATCGTTCGGCCCACCGTCGCCGCGCTGTACAACTGCATGACTCCCTCGGAATTGAGGACGATGGGCAACGGCAAGGTCTAGGGCAGATCAACCATGGTCATATTGAATGAGCGGGGGCTGGTTAGACGGGCTGAGTGGATGACTCCTACTCCCTGGCGTTGTCGCTGCCCGTTCTTGCCAAATAGAGCGGCAGCTGCTCAAAAATGCTCAGCGCGTCGGACAGCACCGGTGGAAAAGGAGGGGCCGGGTGTGGGAAAGGTAAGAGGCGCAAAGAGGAGGGGAAGGGGTGTGTGGGAGATCTGTAATAGGGGCAAAAGGGGTGGAAGTGTGAGAGCAGTCCCGGGGTGTGTAACAGGTGATAGACCCCTGATTCAAACTGCGCCTCTGTTTCAGGACCGGGGACTGTGGAATTAACCGTTCACCGTCTTGTGGTCTTTTATTTCGGGGTGGAGGTTGACTGAACTTTCCACTGGCACCTTTGAATAGTGGAGTGGTGAGGAAGGACGTCAGGAAACACTCCGCGGGTCAGGCAGAAGAGTCAGCGTTACAGAGTAATGTGGCAAGGAAACCGACCCCTCTGCCCCCCAAAAGTAAATGTAACGTCCTCCTGTGCGCAAAGAAACCCCCTCTCCGACCACCCCTCTTTGCGGAATCGAGATCCTTTCACTCTTGACATATGGAGCTGAATCCGGAACTCATCAAGTCATACAGTGTGCAAAAAGGCCCTTCGGCCCAACACGTCCATGCGGACCAGGATGCCCAGCTAAACTCGTCACATTTTCCCGAATGTTGGCCCTTTCCTATCAGGTACCTGTCTAAGTGTCCTCAGTTTTGTTGTGTAGTTGAAGTCTTCCAAACCAGACAGAATTCCAATAAGCCCCCAAATTCTTTGTAACCCGCATTCACCGATTTAAAATCTGCTGTTCACCATTGCACAGGTAAATTGCCACAAATTTATACACCCTCACCATAATACGGCTAAGAAAATGGCGTGATTGGATAGGTCTTAGCCTTAGTGTGGACTCGAGTCTTGTAGAAGGTAAAGTAGTTGTGGATTGGCTTCATGCTCGGCGTAGGCAGCGTGGGCCGAAGGGCCTGTTCCTGCGCTGTACTCTTCTGTTCTACACCAAGATGCATAGTTCTATTGAGTGCCCCAGGCCTCTTACCCTGTTTACATGGATTTTACACTCAAGCATGCTCAGTGCCGGGTTGAGAGAAACCTTAAAACATAAAAAAAATTGGACAGCGTGTCCTGGCTTCAGCATTCAGATTTGTCTTTCGTACATTGATACCCTTTCCCGTTAATCCATGAGATTTAAAGATCGTGATGTGCTTTTCCAGTGAAGTTACCGTTGTACTGTAGGAAGCACGACAGAGCAAATTTCCCACAGAAGGAATTAGTCAAATCCAAGTCCAACTAAAGCGAGTGCCAAGCTTCAACGGGCAATTTCCGAGGATGTTGCCTGGACTTGGGGGCCTGGAGTTACAGACGGGTTGCGTAGACTGGGATTTTATTCCCTGGAATGTGTAAGAGATTGAGGGATGACCTGATAGATGGAGGTAAATTCATGAGGGGCATAGTCAGGGTGAAAGCACAGTCTTTTCCCCAGGGAGGGGGTGCTGAAAACAAGAGGGCAGAGTTTTAAGATCAAGGGCGAGAGATTTAAAAGGGACATCAGGAGCAGCTTCCTCACGCAGAGGATGGTGCGTATTTGGAACGATCAGCCAGAGACTGGGGTTAAGGCGGGAACATTAGCAACGTTTAAAAGCCATCTAGATATGCACATGGAGAGGAGGGCTATGGGCCAAACGCGGGCAGATGGGACTAACTCGCTGGGCAACACAGTCGACACGGACGAGTTGGCCGAAGGGTTTGTTTCCTTGCTGGCTGACTATCCGGGCAGATCCATAAAGAGTCCATACAACACAGAAAAGGGACCTTCGGCCCGTCATGTCCATGCCAATCCTCAACTGCCCACCTACACTAGTTCCATTAACCAACCCCTGGCCCGCAGCCTCGTAATTCAAGTGATTGTTCCGAGACCGCAGCTGTTGGAACCTGGAGCCGCAAATAATCTGCTGGAGGATCTCAGCGGGTCGAGCAGCGTCTCTAAATTGTCGACGTTTCGGGTCGAAACCCCTGCATCAAGATCTTGTCGACAATTTCTTTCCTCCCACTGATGATGCTCGACGCGCTGATTTCCTCCAGCACACCGTTTGTTGCTAGCTCAGCTACTTCTTAAGTGCCTTGAGAGTGTCTGCCTCCCCCAGCTCCTCAGGCAAATGGGTTCTCCCCACTGATAGTGGTCCAGGCACCGCGAGGAACTCCTAACTCCTTCCTTAATACGGTACCATGAAATCCTTTCCATGTGGAGCTTCAGTAAAACAGTTCACCTGAAAGATGGCACTTCCAACAGTCCCCTCTGAACTGATAATTAAACCCACACCCTAATTGGAGCCAAGGGTGCAGCCCACGGAACCAGACTTGGCACCCAGTGGGTGACCCAATGGTACCTGTTCCAGTCTAGAGGACGGGCCTCGACCTGGGGCGTCGACTATCCATTTCCGGGCTTGACCCGCTTGCGTTTCTCCAGCCTCTTTTTGCGTGTTGCTCCTAGCCCAGTTCAGTTGACTAAATCTTGCACCGAACGGTTCCCTCCTAGCCAAGCCCGTACCTTTCACCATCGCCACCGAAAGCATCGAGATCAACGCGACCGCAGGGGACACCGTCCAGCTGAAGGTGACCCCGTCGGAGAAGGTGAAGAACGGTAGCTGGCAGGTGGGTCGGAAGGTCGTCGCTCAGTGGGAGGATGGAGTGGCGGAGATCAACGCTGACTACCAGAGGCGAGCAACGTTATTCAACAAAACTTGCCTGCAGCTGAAGTCAGCCAACGTTTCAGACACTGGGGAGTACAGTGTCACCATGACCACGGATTCCGGGGACACGGAGACAGCAAGCATCCAACTCAACGTCTTCAGTAAGTGGATCCTACTTCCAAAATAACATTTCTTTGGAAATTTCCCATGACTTTATTCGTCAAGCTAACTACTAACTCAATAAATATTGGATCTGGTATTGATTTATTAATGTCACATGTACCGAGGTACAGTGAAAAACTTGTCTTGCACACTGTTCATACAGATCAATTCATTACACAGTGCATTGAGTTAGTACAAGGTAAAACAATACAGAATGCAGAGTCAAGTGTCATAGTTACAGAGAAAGTGCAGTGCAGGCTGACAATAAGGTGCACGGGCTATGACAAAGTAGATTGTCAGGTCCGGAGTCCACATTATCGGACTGGGGAACTGTTCCATAGTCCCATGAAGCTGTCCTTGAACATGGTGGATATGAATGCCATCTCATATTATTTTAAGACAGAGAAGGCTAATCAGCCCATTGAGTCTAGATTAACACCAAGCCCATCCACCCACTTATTTACTCATTACTTACCCTCTGACATTAGTACGCCCTGATTCTCCAACCAACCTCCCACACTGAGGCAATTTACGGTGGTTAATTATCCTAACCTCCAAAATATTTGTCTCTCGGCCTGTACTCGATGGAGTTCAGAGGATGTGGGGGGGGGGGGGGGATTTCTTCCGGATACTGAAAAGCCTGGATAGAAATTGGTTTATTATTGTCACGTGTACCGAGGAACAGTGGAAAACTTTGTTTTGAATGCCATCCATACAGATCAGTTCATTACATCAGTGTATTGGGGTAGTACGAAGGAAAACAATAACAATGCAGAATAAAGTGTCACAGGTACAGATAAAGTACAGTTCAGGCAGACAATAAGGTGCAAAGTCATAACCAGGTAGATTGTGAGATCAAGAGTCCATCTTATCATACTAGGGAACCATTCAATCGTTTTATAACAGCGGGAGAGAGCCTGGTGATACGTGCTTTCAGGCTTTTGTTTCTTCTTCCCGGTGGGAAGGGGAAGAAGACAGAATGCCCAGGATGGATGGGGTCTATGATGATGCCAACTGCCTTACCCGGGCAGTGAGAAGTGTAGACAAAGTGCATGGAGGGGAAGCTGGTTTTCGTGATGTGCTGGGCTGTGACGGTGCAGAGGATGTTTCCATTCAGTGGAGAGTCTAGGATCCGAGGGAATAAGGGACGTCTCCCTTTAGAACTGAGATGAGGAGGAATTTCTTCAGCCAGAGGGTGGTGAATCTGTGGAATTCGTTGCCCCTGACGGCTGTGGAGGCCAAGTCATCGGGTATATTTAAGGCAGAGATTGATAGGTTCCTGATTGGTAAGGGGGTTAATAGGGAGAATGTGAGAGAATGGGGTTGAAAAAAATCAGCCATGATTGAATGGCGGTGCAGACTCGATGGGCCGAATGGCCTAATTCTGCCCCTACATCTTATGGTCTTCTGGTCTCATGCCAATCTCGTTTCCCAGCACTTGGTCCATAGTCTTCCAAGCTTGTGGGCTTTTTCCAGTGTTTACAGAATTTACTTTTTCAATGTTGTGAGAGTAGCTGTCTCCACTAAGCCCTCGGGCAGTGTGTACCAGATTCCAACCATCCCGAGCGAAAGAACATTTTCCTCACCACCCCTTCAAATCTCCGAGCCCTTACCTTAAACCTGTGCGCTGGAGTGACAGACACCTCTGGTGAGGGGAAGAGTTTCTCACCATCTACCCTCGTAATATTTAACGGTTCAGTCAGGTTTACCACTGACTATTGCACCTACACTGCACTTTCTCTGTAGCTGTGACACCTTACTCTGTACTCTTATTGTTTTTAACTGTACTACTTCAATGCACTCTCTACTAACTCAATGAAACTTCACTGTAATGAACTGACCTGTACGATTGGTATTGGTTTATTATTGTCACTTGTACCGAGGTACAGTGAAAAGCTTGTCGTACAAACCGATCAGACAGGTCAATTCATTACACAGTGTAAATACATTGAGTCAGTACAGAGTGCATTGATGTAATACAGGTGAAAACAATAACAGTACAGAGTAAAGTGTCACAGCTACAGAGAAAGTGCAGTGCAATAAGGTGTGAGGTCACAACAAGCTAGATCGTGAGGTCAGAGTCCATCTCATCGTATAAGGGAACCGTTCAATAGTCTTATGACAGTGGGGTAGAAGCTGTCCTTAAGTCTGGTGGTACGTGCCTTCAGGCTCCCGTGTCTTCTACCCGATGGAAAAGAGAGAATGTCCCGGGTGGGGTCTTTGATTATGCTGGCTGCTTCACCAAGACAATGAGAAGTAAAGACAGAGTCCAAGGAGGGGAGGCTGGTGTCTGTGATATGCTGGGCTGTGCCCACAACACTCTGCAGTTTCTTGCGGTCCTGGGCAGAGCAGTTGCCGTGCCAAGCTGTGATACATCCTGATAGGATGCTTTCTATGGTGCATCTGTAAAAGTTGGTTAGAGTCAAAGGTATGCAAGACAAGTTCTTTTTTTTTACTGTACCTTGGTACAAGTTACAATAATAAACCAATACCAAATACAAAAAAAAGCTTCATCCGCTCCAAACAAAAACAGGCTCAGCCTCTTCAGTTTCTCTTGGTAACTGAGACCGTCCATCGCAGGCAACATCCTGGTAAATCTCCTCTGCGCCTTCTTCCACAATCCCCTCCTTCCTATAGTGTGGTGACCAGAGCTGCACGCAGTGCTTCACATGTGGCTTAACTACTATCTTATATTGTTGTATCATAACATTCCTGCTGTCATATTCTATACTCCAGCTTATAAAGGCTAGAATGTTTCATGGCTCTTGCAGATGGCACCTCAGTGTGGTGACTCGTTGCAAGCTGCTCTCTCAGATATGTGATAACGAGATATTTGCTTGTCACATGTACATCGAAACACAGTGAAATCCATCTTTTTGCGTCACTGAGAATGTGCTGGAGGGAGCCCACAAGTGTCACCACATTTCCAGCACTCAATTTCCTAACCTGTAGGTCTTTGAAATACGGGAGGAAACCGGAGCACCCAGAGAAGACCCACGCAGACACGGGAAGAACGTACAAGCTCCTTACAGAGAGCGGTGGGAATTGAATCCGGGTCGCTGCTGCTGTAATCGAGTTACGCCAACCACGACACTACCGCCCTTCACATCCACTCATTATTTCTATTACAATCATTACACTCTTTTAAATCTGAGACACCTGCATGGTCCCCTAGTACGATAAGATGGACTCTTGACCTCGCAATCTACCTCGTCGTGGCCCTTGCATCTTATTCTCTGTCTGCACTTGTTTCTTTGTAACTGTAACACTATTCTGCATTTTGTTTTGCATTTCGCTTGTACTACCTCAATGCACTAATGTGATAAAATTATCTGTATGGACGGCATGCAAAAAAGTTTTTCACTGTACCTCAGTATATGTGGCAATAATAAAACAATTTCCCATGTTATCTACCTGTGCTGCTGCCTTCAGGGAACCTTGCAATGTACAGTAAGATCCCTCTGGAGTCATACAGCACAAGGCCCTTCAGCCCAACTCATCCATGCTGACCACGTTGCCCATCTGTTCCTGTGCTGTGCGATGTTCTGACGTGTTGGGAGTTGCTAACCCAGCTGCTCTTCCCTCACCCAGAGGAACCCCAGCCGCTGAGTGTCTCAGCAGAACTTAGCCGGATCAACGCGGAGGTTGGAGCCCACGCCCTGCTCTCGGTGAGAGTCAGTGGTGAAGTGAAGAATGGCAGCTGGATGTATTACAGCTGGGTGATCTTTCAGTGGAACGACACGATCGAGAACATAACCCACCACGCTGACTTAGACATAGCCCTCCTGCCAAACGCGTCACTTCTCTTCACGTGTCTGTACAGCGAACTGGATAGTGTATTTGTCATTTCTCTGACGTCACCAACCGGTATGGAAGCAACAGCAAACATCACTCTCAACATCTTCAGTAAGTAGCTGCTCTGCAGAGTGTGTTGCAGAATTATTTGGGGGCATTTTGTGGCCTGCTTACTTTTTCCACATTCTTCCTTCATACTTGGGAAACAATCTCTAAGAAAATATAATAATGTACTTGTTGTCATCAGAGCCATCATTCTGATCTGCAGTTCTGGTTGCCCCCATTATGGAAGGATGTAGAGGGTGCAGGAGAGGTTCACCAGGACGCTGCTTGGATTAGAGGCCATGATCGACAAGGACAAGTTAGACAAACTTAGGTTGTTTTCTCTGGGGCGGCAGACGCTGAAGGGACCTCTGAAACCTGGAACAACACACAAAGTGCTGGAGGAACTCAGCGGGACAGGCAGCATCTGTGGATGGAAATGGACAGTCGACATTTTGGGTTGAGACCCTTCATCTGGACGTAAAGACAGAGGGGAGAGAGCCAATATGGAGCAATAGATGGCAGGAGATCGGTGGATCCGTGAAGGGGGGGGGGTGGGGGGGGGGGGAGTGGGAATGACGTCAGAAGCCAGAAGATGTTCAGTGGAAGTGACAGGGTTGAAGAGGATGGGTTGTTTTCTCTGGAGTGGCAGAGGCTGAGGGGAGACCTGACGGAAGTTTATAAGAGGCATAGGTAGGGTGGACAGTCAATCTTCTTCTGAGGGTAGAGATGTCAAGTGATAGAGGACATGAATTTAAGGCGAAAGGAGGGAAAAGTTCAAAGGAGATGTGCGGGGCAAGCATTGTTTTACACAAAGCAGTGGGTGCCTGGAATATGCTGCTAGGGGTGGGTGTGGAGGCAGATACGATAGAGGGGTTTTAAGAGGCTCTTGGGCAGACACATGAACGTGCAGGGAATGGAGGGATATGGATCATGTAGAAGTCGAAGAGATTTAGTTATCATGCCATTGTGTTCGGAACAGACATCCTCGGCTTGTTCCTGTGCTGCACTGTTCTGTGTTAAAATCATTCCTCTTTATTCTAAATGCCACTGAACACAGACCTAATCTCTGTAATCTGCTACTTCTGCGACTGCAAACGTTTATTGCATCAAAACCTCTCATTCTTTCCTTTCTTTCTCTACTCCCTCCTTTGTAATCTGTAGCCCCGAGACCTCTCGGGAAACTTTCTGAAGCATCTGACATCCAGATGCACGATGCTCAAATTCAGAGGCAACCCCCAAGTTCAGGTTTAGTCTGATCTTGGAACATTTGGATATCTTCAGTTTCCCTCGGCTTCCAATGGAATGGGGAAATTAAAGTTTCCTGAATGAAGAACAAATGAGTTCAATATCAAGTAAGGTCTGGTAAAGTCAAGGTCGAGTTTATTGTCATGTGCACGTCCATGTGTGCAGAGGTGCAATATAAAACTTGCAGCAGCATCACAGGCACATAGCATCACCTTAGCAGCATTCACAAGAAAAACATAAATTAAAACATAAATTATACACAGTTTTTACAAAGAGCACAATTAGAACGAATAAAGGTCCACTTTAGTGCAAAGTGATCAACGCAGCAAGTACTTACAGGAACAAAGCCTGTTTCTGTTCCTGGACGTGCAGCTGGTGTCACAGTTAGTGCTGGTGTAACACACCGACATGGACTCAGCTTTGATGCTGACCTCAGGCTCTGTGCGTGTGTGGAGTTTCCATATTCTCCCTGTGACTGTGTGCGTTTCCCTCGGGTGCTCCAGTTTCCTGAGGATCTCGATGTTCTACTGCATAAACCACAAGAGGTTTGTGAGCAGGTCCCATGACTGATGCATTGGCCTTTGATAAGATCTTTATTAGTCTATGTACATTGAAACACACAGTGATATGCATCTTTTGCGTAATGTTCTGGGGGGTAGCCCGCAAGTGTCACCATGCTTCCAGCGCCAACATAGCATGCCCACAACTTCCTAACCTGTACGTCTTTGAAATGTGGGAGGAAACCTGAGCACGCGGAGGAAACTCACACAGACACGGGGAGAACAGTGGCCAGAATTGAACCAGGTCGCTGGCGCTGTAAAGCATTTGTTCCGAAGGGACTGGAGTTCACGGATACACAAGTATTGTTACAGTTGTACAGTGTGTTGGTGTAGCCATACTCGGAGTACTGTGCACAGTTTTGGTCCCCTTACCTTAATAAAGGATACAGTAGCAGTGGAAAGAGGCTCATTCCTGGGAGGAGAGGCTGGATACTTTGGGTCTGTATTCGTTGGAACTTAGAAGAATGAGGGGTGACCTTATTCAAATGTACATGATCCTGAGGGGGCTGGACAGGGTGGACGTTGAGACGTTTGCACCAATGGGAGAGTCATGAACAAGGGGAGAGAGATGGAGGGAATGTGATAGGGAGGGAGAGAGACAGGGAGTGAAAGAGAGCAGGAAGGGAGAAGAGGTTGCGAGAGTCACAAACCAGGGGACACAGCTACAAAATCAAGGGGCCAGTTGTTTAAAACTGAGATGGGTCGAAATGTCTTCTCTCAGTGAATCGCTGGAGCCAGTGGGGAGGCTCGTTGACCTCTGTAGATCACCAGCTAGGCACAAGGGGAGCTGATGGCATGTGAGAGGGAATACTGTACAACAGGTAATGGGGTGGATGGGATTGCTCTGCTGTGAGCTAGTCTGCAACTGATGGGCTGAATAGCCTTCTGTAACACCGTGAGTAAAGGCAGTCCCATGGATAGAAATACAAGGTATATGCTGAAGTGAGATTGAATGTCCACACAGAGGGTTCGACACAGAGGGTGATGGGTCAACTGAAGTCAGGTCCAGTTTACTGGCATGTGCACTAGTACAGTGAGGTACAGTGGAAAAACTTACTTGCAGCAGCATAACAGGCACGTAGGTACAGACAACACACAGAATGTAAATTATACAAGACAATGAAGAGGAAAGACTGCAAAACGACATTCGTGCAAAAATACACAATAAATTGGTAAATTGGTTTATTGTTGTCACATGTACCAAAGTACAGTGAAAAACTTTGTTTTGCACACCATCCATACAGATCATTTCACTACAGAAGTGCATTGAGGTAGCACAAGGGAAAACAATAGCAGAATGCAGAATATAGTGTTACAGCTACAGAGAAAGTCCAGTGCAGGCAGACAATAAGGTGCAAGGCCATAATGAGGTAGATTGTGAGGTTAAGAGTCCATTTTATCATACTAGTTCAACAGTCTTATAACAGCGGGCTAGAAGCTGTCCTTGAGCCTGCTGGTACGTGCTTTCAGGCTTTTGTATCTTCTGCCTGATGGGAGGGGGGAGAAGAGAGAATGTCCGGGGTGGGTGGGGTCTTTGATTATGCTGGCTGCTTTACCAAGGCAGTGAGAGGTACAGACATAGTCCATGGAGGGGAGGCTGGTTTCTGTGATGTGCTGAGCTGTGTCCACAACTCTATGCAGTTTCTTACGGTCACAGGCAGAGCAGTTGCCGTACCAAGCCATGATGCATCCGGATAGGATACTTTCTATAGAACACAAAACAGTATAGCACAGGAACAGGCCCTTCAGCCCACAATGTTGTACTAAGCCAATTAAATTAGTAATCAAATGCCCAACTAAACTCATCCCTCCTGTCTACACAATGTGCATATCCTTCCATTTCCCCCATATTCGTGTGCCTGTCCAAGAGCTTCCTGAACGCCCCTATCGTACTTGCTTCCAACACCACCCCAACCAGCACATTCTAGGCACCCACCACTCTCCATGTTAAAAACCTGCCCTGCACATCTCCTTTGAACTTATCCCCTCTCACCTTATATGCATGCCCTCTGGTATTACACATTTCAACCCTGGGTCTACTCTATGCCTCTCATAATCTAAAGAAAGTTTGTCCAACCTATCCACATTGCACATGGCCTCTAATCCAGGCAGCATCCTGGTAAACATCATCTGTGCCCTCTCCAAAGATTCCACATCCTTCCTATGATGGTGTGACCAGAACTGAAAGCAATACTCCAGATGTGGCCAAACCAGAGTTTTAATAAAGCTGCAGCATTACTTCCTGATGCTTGAACTCAATACCTTGACTAATGAAGGCAAACATGCCGTATGCCTTCCTTACTGCCCTATCAACCTGTGTAGCCACATTCATAGAGCCACGAACTTGGACCCCAAGATCCCTCTGCTCACCAACACTGTTAAGGAACTTGCCATCTGCCATTTCTCCACCCATATCTGCAACTGATCTGTATCCCACTGTGTCCTTTGCCAGTTTTCTACACTATTCACAATACCGCCAATCTTCATATCATCTGCAAATTTACTAACCCATCTTTGTACATTTTCATCCAAGTCATTTATATGCATCACAAACAGCAGGGGTCCCAGTACAGATCCCTGAGGAACACCACTAGCCCAGCTAGAAAAATCCCATCAACCACTACGCTTTGTCTTCCACGGGCAAGCCAGTTCTGAATCCAAATGGCCAATTCACCATGGATCCCGTGCATCATAATTTTTTGGATGAGCCTCCCATGAGGGACCTTGTCAAACGCCTTACTGAAACCCATGTAGAGAACATCCACAGCTCTACCTTCATCAATCACCCTCGTCACCTCGAGAAAAAAACTCAATCAAGTTAGTAAGGCACAACTTGCCCGGCATAAAGCCATGCTGACTCTCCCTAATTAGGCTATAGTTTTCCAAATGCTTATGAATCCTATCCCTAAGAATCCTCTCAAGTACCTTCCCTACCACTGATGTGAGACTCACCAGTCCATAGTTTCCCTTCTTGGATAACGGAACAACATTAGCTAAGTGCTAATCCTCCGGGACCTCACCTGTGGCTAGAGAGGATACAAAGATATTGGTCAAGGTCCCAGCAATCTCACTTCTTGTCTCTCTCAATAACCTGGGATATATCCCATCAGGCCCTGGGGACTTATCCATCTTAATGCTCTTCATGAGACCCAACACTACCTCCTCCTTTATCTCGAAATGCCCCAGCATATTAGTACGCTCGGCATCGATCTCCCTATCCTCCACGTCCTCCTTGGTGAATACTGATGCAAAGTACTCATCGGGGACCTCACCCACATCCTCCACTTCCAAGCACATGTTCCCTCCTTTATCTGTGGTGCATCGATAAAATTGGTGAAGGTCAAAGGGGACATACCAAATTTCTTTATCCTCCTGAGGAAGTAGAGGTGCTGGTGAACTTTCTTGGCCATGGCATCTACATGTTGGACCAAGACAAGGCTGTTGGTGATGTTCACTCCCAGGGACTTGAAGCACAGTAGTGGTAAAAGTGCATAAGCCCACGGTGGTACAGGAGCTGGTCCATAGTGTTTCATTGCTGAGGTGGTGATTAGGGTTGCGCAGGTTGGTTCAAGAACCTGATGATTGAAGGGAAGTAGCTGTTCCTGAACCTGGTGGTGTGGGACTTCAGGCTTCTGTACCACCTGCCCAATGGTAGCTGCGAGAAGGTGGCATAGCCTGGATGGTGGAGATTCCTGATGATAGATGCTGCCTTCTTGAGGCAGCACCTCCTGCAGATGCTGTCAATGGTGATCCTTGCAAACAGAGCACTGGGTTACATTACCCAAAAATAATGATAGAGAGTTGTGGACACAGCTCAGTTCATCACGAATACTAGCCTCTCCGTCACTGACTCCGTCTACACTTTCCACTGCCTCAGGAAAGCAGCCAACATAATCAAGGACCCCTCCCACCCCAGTCATCCTCTCTTCTACCCCTCCCACTGGGCAGAAGATACAAAAGCTTTAAAACACATACCACCAGGCTTAAGGACAGCTTCTATCCTGCTGTTATCAGACTCTTGAACAGGCCTCTTGTACGATAAAAGATGAACTCTTGACCTCTCAATCTACCTCACTGTGGCCCTTGCACCTTATTTGTCTGCCTGCACTGCACTTTCTCTGCAACTGCAACTATATTGTGCATTCTGTTATTGCTTTTCCCTTTGTACAACCTCAATGTACTTAAGATTTGGAATGATCTGTATGGATGGCATACAAAACACAGTTTTTTACTGTACCTCGGTACATGTGACAACAATAAACCAATTGCCAAAACAGCTGACTTCAAGATTACATATCTTTACGCGTAAAACTAATCTCCAAACACTGCTTTTTACCATATCCAGATCCCAGGAGGACATGTCAAATCTACAACTCCTTTCTTGCCCTGTTGACTCTCCTATTGCTGAGTTACATACTCGTCTTTGCTTTTTACATCCACAGAAATCATCAAAAGGATAAGCTTGAAACCTTTGGTAAGTATTAAATGCTGTTTGTCACAAGGAACCGCACTCTGTTTAAAGTTATTATGCCAGATTCATACACAAGTATGTAGGTTTCCAAAAATCTGGATGACCTTGAACCAATCTGCGCTTCAGGAGGCTGTGGGTGGAATGGAGGATGATGAGAGTGAATAGTAGAGAATGCGAATGGGGGCAGCAGAGAGTGGGGCGTCAATACCAAATGTGGAGAGTGTGCAGAAGGTGACGTGAGGGCTTGTCACACAAGCTGCAGGGAACTCGCGCGGCATCACGGGTAGACAGGGTGGTGAAGCAGGCGTCTGGCACGTTGGCCTTCTTCAGTCAGGGCAATGAGTACAGGAGTCGGGACGTCACGTTGCAGTTGTACGTGACATTGTTGAGGCTGCACCTAGAGTCCTGTGGGCAGTTTTGGTCACCCCTGTTACAGGAAAGACAGCATTAAGCTGGAAGGAGTGCAGAGGAGATTTACCAGAATGTTGCCGGGACTCAAGAGCCTGACTTTGGGCAGGCTGGGACTTCGTTCCTTGGAGTGAAGGGGTGACCTCATTGAGGTGTATAAAATCATGAGCAGCATGGACAGGGTGAATGCGCACAGTCTGTTTCCCAGGGTTGGGGAATCACAAACTCGGGGGCACAGGTTTAAGGTGAGAGGGGAAAGATTTCAAGGGGACCTGAGGAGCAACTTCTTCACAGAGAGGGTGGTGGGTGTGTGGAACCAGCTGCCAGAGGAACTGGTTGAGGCGGGTACAGTTACAAATTTAAAAGACACTTGGACAGGTACGCGGATAGGAAAGGTTGAGAGGGATATGGGCCAAACGTGGGCAAATGGGACTGGCTTAGATGGGCACCTTGGTCGGCAGGGACCAGTTGGGCCGAACGGCCCGTTTCTGTGCTATATGATGCTCTAACTCCATAGAGCAATACAGCACAGATACAGGCCCAACCAGTGCATGCTGACCACGTTGTCCACTGATGAAAATTCACTGAACAATCCCCAGTGAGTCAGGGCTCAGTACAAGGCACGTGTTGAGTGAGGGAACACGGCTCATTCTAGCAGAGAGCAGCACACACCTCCGGAAACGTAACCATGACTGAATTTGATCGTTCACTGGATTCCACGTGGCCTCAAAGAACTAATTCTGCTCTGTTTTGCACCTCCTCTCCCCGCTGACCTCCATTTTACAGATCTCCTGGTTATATTCTGCAAAGGCTACCGGGCGTGCCTCTCCTTGCTAACAATCCTGACTTTCATCTTTGTCATACTCATTGCCGTCACGGTTAACAAGAACTGGTGTGTGTTGGGAGAACAGCCAGGTAAGATAGCGAGTGTGGTGTGACTGTGAATGCGTTCACTTATTCCCGTTCTCCTGACTCAGAGACGTGGAGTTGTATGGCACAGACACAGGCCTTTCGGCCCATTACATCCATACTGACCTTTCTGCCCATCTACAACCCTCACTTGTAGCACAGAAGGGCCATAACCTATTATTACCACGTCTACTGTTAACTTTGTGGGCTTCATGTGAGCAAAGAAGTTTATTGCATGCTGGTGTAATAATCTAATCCATGCCTCTTCAAGTGCCTGTCCGAATGTCTCTCACAGTGACTGTACATCGCTTCCTCTGGCTGCTGCCTCTTCCAGATATCAACCTCTCTCCGTGTAAAGAAAATTACCCCTCAGGCCCCCTTTGAACCTCCTTCCTCTCACCTTAAACCTGCTCCCTCCCTCCCCACCCAGAACTGCCCTCTTCTCGTTACTACCATCGGGGAGGAGGTACAGGAGCTTGAAGACCCACACGCAACAATTCAGGAACAGCTTCTTCCCCTCTGCCATCAGATTTGCGAATGGCTCAGGAACCCATGATCACTACCTCATTATTCCTTTTTCTTTTTGTGATTTACAGTAACTTTGTCTTTAAACTGTACTGCTGCCGCAGAACAACAAATTTCACGTCATATAAGATAAATCTGCTTCTGATTTTGGATCGCCCCACCATGGGAACTTCTCTGCATTCACGTCCAAAGTTCCCCTCTGATGCACACTTCCAAAAATTTATTTCATGCTTTATCTCATCCTCAATCTGTCAAAGCAACATGTAGAGACATTAATGATTCAGAGCAATCTGCAGAGGAAGGAGCACTAAAGGTGAGGGCTAGTTTGTGCAGGGTGTCAAAAAAAGATAAACTGCTCCCAATTTAAGATATTGGTTTCCCCGTATTGTTTACAGATAAGCAGCAACAACAAAGACATGCTGTTCTGTTCATCCACTGCTGTTAATTACCTCTCAGTTAGGTAAGCAGCAGAATAAAGAGCAGTGAGCTGCCCCGTTACACCGAAGCCTGGTTTCGATCCCGACCTCCGCCCCTGTCTGAGTGCACATGTGTGGAGTTTGCACATTCTCCTGTGACCCCGTGGGTCCCCCCTGCCAGGGTCTCCGGTTCCCTCCCACATCCCAAAAACACAGAATGTAGAACAGTACAGCACAGGACCAGGCCCTTCTACCCATCATGTCCGTGCCGACCATGATGCCGAATGAAACCAATCCCAGCGGCCTGCACATAGTCCACATCCCTCCATTCCCGGCCTGTTCCCATGCCTGTCTGAATGCCCCTGAAACACCACTGTCGTATCTGCCTCCACCACCTCCCCTGGCAGCACGTTCCAGGCACCCACCACTCTCTATGTAAAAAAGAACTCACCCTGCATGTTTCTCTTAAACTCTCCCCCTCTCACCTAGAAGCTGTGGCTTCTAGATTGCTTTGCTCCACAGATGCTGCCTGGCCTGCTGAGTTCCTCCAGCAGTTATTATGTCTTGCCCTCTGGTATCTGACATTTCCACCTTGAGCAAAAGACTCTGTCTACCCAATCGTAATTTTATAAATTTCCATCAGGTCTCCCCTCAGCCTCCGATGCTCCAGAGAGAACAACCCAGTTCCGTCCGATCTCTCCTTACAGCTCTCTGCGTGGTGGGTTAACTGGCTGCTGTCAATTGCCCCCAGTGTGTTGGTGAGGAGTAGAATCTGGTGGGGCGGAGTTGCTGGGAAAGTGGGGAGAGTAAAAAATATGTGAGGGTAGGATGCCGAATGAAACCAATCCCAGCGGCCTGCACATAATCCACATCCCTCCATTCCCGGCCTGTTCCCATGCCTGTCTGAATGCATGGAGAGTAAAAAATATGTGAGGGTAGGATTCATGTAAATGGGTGCTTAATGGTCAGGGTAGACTCAGTGGGCCGAAGGGCCTGTATCACTCCGTGACTGTAAGAATTAAAGTGAAGTTCAAGAGTGTGTGTGTGTGAGATGCAGGTGAAATTGCAATGCTCCAGGGAAATAAGGAGGGGGCACCAATGGGATTGCTCTGCAGGGAGCTGTCATTGACCCAAAGGGCCGAGCGGCCTGTTGCATCACAATAAGCTGGCAACGGCATACAACAGTGCAGGGAAGCAGCAAAGGTTGAGGCCTGTTGACCAGAGATAGGGCAGACTGGGAGATGCATACAGATGTCCCACCACGCCCCCGATCGTGAGAAGTTCGGAAGCACAAAGGAACAAATGGACTTTGGGCTCTGTGTCTCCACATCATAAAATGGAGTCAGCAAAAGGGAGATGGAAGCTTGCCCTTTGTATGTTGAGGATAAGAATCACAGAACTTATCCAACACGGAAACAGGCCCTTCAGCCAAGCTCTTCCATGCTGACCAAGGTGCCTACCCATTGCCCGTGTTTGGCACATATCCCTCTAAACCTTTCCTATCCATGGACCTGCTCGTGTCTTTTAAACATTGTAATTGTACCCACCTGTACCACGTCCTCTGGCAGCTCGCTCCACACACCTACCACCCTCTGGGTGAAAAACTTACCCTTCAGGTCCCCTTTAAATCTCTCCCCTCTCACCTTGTACCTATGTTCCCTAGTTTTAAACTCCCCTACCCTGGGGAAAAGAATTTGGTTATTCACCTTATCGATGCCCCCCATGCTTTCATAAACCTCTATAAGGTCACCCCTCAGCCTCCTTCGCTCCAGGGAAAACAGTCCCGGCCTGTCCAGCCTCTCCTTATAACTCCAGCCCTCCAGTCCCGGTAACATCCCCGTGAACCTTTTCTGCCCCCTCTCCAGCTCAATGACACCCTTCCTATAGCTGGGTGACCAGAACTGCACACAGTACTCCAAGTGCGGTCTCACCAACGATTTGTACAGCTGTAACGTGACGTCCCAACCCCTGTACTCAGTGCCCTGACCGATGGAAGCCAGCACACCAAACGTTGTCTGCCTGCATCGACACTTTCAGGGAAAAATGCACCTGTACTCCAAGGTGTCTCTGTTCCACAACACTCCCCAGGGCCCTATCATTTACAGAAGCTAGAATCTAGAGCGAAAGCACTTTTGCTTCACGGTTATATGGAGCATAACCTTTACATCAGTGGCACAGAGCACAGTTATGACCCTGTGCCACTGATACAATGATTATGAAAATTAATTAGGATGTAAAAACCCTGTAAGCATTGAAGCACTGACTGTCACCAGAACATAAAGGGTTAAATTGACGGTGTGGCACACTAGTGCACCTGGTCGAGCTGCTTCTCACAACTTCACTGACCCAGGTTCAATCCTGACCTCGGGCACTGTGGAGTTTGCACGTCCATCCTGTGACCGCGTGGGTTTCCCCCGGGGGCTCCGGCTGCCTCCCACATCCCAACGACGTGCAGGGTCAGCGGGTTAATTTGCCGCTGTTAATTGCCTCTGGTGCATAGGTTAGTGGTAGGACCTGGTGGGGGTGTTGTTGGGTATGTGGGGAGAATTAAAAAGGGCTTTGTGCAAATGAGTGCTTCATGTCAGTGGGGCGTCAGTCAGCTGAGGGACTCGTTCGCAAGCTGTTCGACTCTATCACAAGGTCAGATCTCAGAAACAGTCCTGTACTCCCCAGAATGCAGATAGTTAAGGAACAATTTGATGGTGATTGAGAGTGGAGGTTTGAGGGGGACATTTCTCGCTGGGAAATTGAGTCAATGATACTTCAGAACAAAAGAAAAGATAGGGAATTATTTCAGCCTGACAAGAAGCAGCCTGGCTTAATTTTATGTGCAATGGAGAGACTTTTTTCTGGCCAAGGGCATTCAGATGTGAAACCACCCCTGGCCAAGAGGTATTGATCCATGACCCCATTAAATAGCAGCAGAGGTTCAAGAGACATGATCCCTGTTCATGAGGTGAGGGTGTTGTTAAACCAGGGAAAAGCAGCATTAGAAATATGCAAAGTGGTATTTATTAAAGCTAAGGCTGTTTCAAATATATCACTAAACATGAAAAAGTAACACATTAGAAATAACAGGTGCTTGACGGGAAAGGATTTTAACACCACAGTTAATGTGCATGTTCCAAATTCATGTGGAAGTCTGTGCGATTTCTCAGTGATGCCAACTGTTCAAACCTTGTCACTTCAACTGAAATACTTTTTTTTCTGTTTGTGTCATTGCAGATTTAAACTTTGTGGCAGACTGAATCGAAGTTTAAATTTCAACACAAACAGGTGAGTCAGCACAACGCGGTCTTGATGGTCAAATCTCAGACCTTTATCTGCAAAGCCTTAAATGACATCCTAACCTAATGAAATGAAATACCCTGTGGTACAGTGGTTGGAAAATACTATGGCAGGAACAACATGAGGTGACACATTACTCTGAGAGCTGGCACACACCTCACAGCCAAAATGGACTCTTTCTGTGCCATAAGATAACTTGACAATATGAGAATAAAACTGTGCCTGATACCCATCTGATAATTTCTCTGCATTATTCTCCCGTTCCCTTCTCACACATTATTTCCAGGAGGTATAAGATTAGGCAAGAATCTTTTAGAGTCATAGACTCACACAGCACGGAAACAGGCCCTTCGGCCCAAAAGGTCCATGCTGACCAATGTGCCTTCCTGAGCCAGTCCCATTTGCCTGTGTTTGGCCCATATCCCTCTGAACCACTCCTATCCATGCACTTATCCAAGCGTCTTTTAAACCCTGTAATTGTACCCACCACTTTCCCCAGAAGCTTGTTCCATATACCTGCTGCTCTCCGTGTGAAAAAGTTGCATCTTTCCCCTCTGTGCCCTCCAGTTTTTAGTTCCCCTTCCCTGGGAACAACTGTGCGCATTCACCCTATCGATGCCCCTCATGATTTTATACACCTCTAGAAGGTCACCCCTCAGTCTCCTACGAATCAAGGAACAAAGTCCGAGCCTGCCCGACCTCTCCCAAAGCCCTTGGAAATCTTCTCTGCACTCTTTCCAGTTTAATGATGTCTTTCCTACAACAGGGCGACCAAAACTGTGCACGATTTAAAATTGACTACTGAAAATAAATTATGTCAATGAGATCACCTCTCATTCTTCTAAGCTCAGCAGAATTCAACCCTCATTATAAACCATGCTTTCTTGTACCTGATCCACCACAGTCATGTACGTAACATTCATGACTAAGAGCAGGTGAAGCAGGTTTTAAGCAGAAGAGAAGTATGTACAAAATGGAAGGGATCTTCAAAGCTGATGTTAAGTTTGATTTGGACAGCAAAGGAGCATGTGAGAAACTGCTGATTCTTAGACCATAAGATACAGATGTAGAATTAGGCCATTCCGCCCATCGAGTCTGCTCATCATTGAATTATGGCTGATTTGTTCAACCCCATTCTCCCCTTAACCCCCTTACCAATCAAGAACCTGTCAACTTCTGCCTTAAATACACCCATTGACTTGGCTTCTACAGCCGTCTGCAGCAATTACACAGGGCCCTGGAATACTGTGTCAGGTCTCTGTGAAGTCACAGTCACACAGCACGGAAATAGGCCCTTCGGCCCATCTCATCCACGTCGACTGTGTCGCCTAGCGAGCTAGTCCCATCTGCCTGCATTTGAGCTACAGCCCTCTCCTATCCAGGACTTATTTGATGGCTTTTAAACGTTGCTAACGTGCCCGCCTCAGCCGCTGTTTCTGGCAGCTCGTTCCAAATATACACCACCCTTTGCATGAAGAAGCTGCCCCTGATGTCCCTGTTAAGTCTCTCGCCTCTGACCTTAAACCTCTGCCCTCTTGTTTTTAGCCCCCCCCTTCCTAGGGAAAAGACTACGTGCTTTCACCCTGTCCATGCCTCTCGTGATCTTGTAAACCTCTATCAGGTCACCTGCTCAGTCTCCTATGTTCCAGGGAATAAAGTCCACACAACCTCTCCTTGTAACTCAGGCCCCCAAATCCAGGCAACATCCTGGTAGATCTTTCTCGTTCAGTAACATCTTTCCTATAACAGGATGACCAAAACTGTGCGCAATAGTCCAAGTGTGGCCAAGTGCAATAACAATGCACAGACGAGATGACTCTTGTGAAAGAGGATGCAGCAAAATTTCACCTAGTCGATTCCTGGCATGTTGGGTTTGTCGTATTAAGCACTAGGCCTGCACCTTCTTGAGTTCAGAAGAATGAGTGGTGAGCTCAGTTTAAAAGACATGACTATTACTGGGCTTGGCAGGGTGTATGTGGGGAGCAGTTTCTCCCTACACCACAGCTCCTCTTCTGCCCCAGATCCCCCTCACCCTTAATACCGCCCCCCCACCCCAGTCTTTGAAACATTTATCTCCCTCCTTTTTAATCCCCCCCAGATCCATCCTCCACTTCCCTCCAGGGCAGAGAATTCCTGAGATTCCACCCCCACCACCCCCCACCGGAAGTCTCCACCCATCTCAGTGTTAAATGACTGCTCCCCTGATCCTGTAACTCTGTCCAACCTTGTAGCCTGTCCTGGTCCAACCACGTAGACCCCATGGCCAAGAAAGTGCCACACCACCTCTACATCCTCAGGAGGCTAAAGAAATTCGGCATGTCCCCTTTGTCCCTCACCAATTTTTATCAATGTACCATAGAAAGCATCCTATCCAGATGCATCATGGCTTGGTACGGCAACTGCTCTGCCTGTGACCGGAAGAAAGTTGTGGACACAGCTCAGCACATCACGGAAACCAGCCTCCCCTCCTCGGACTCTGTCTACACTTCCTGCTGCCTCGGTAAAGCAGCCAATGTAATCAAAGACCCACCCACCCTGGACATTCTCTCTTCTTCTCCCCCCCATCGGGCAGAAAATACAAAAGCCTGAAAGCAGGTACCTCCAGCTCAAGGACAGCTTCTATCCCACTGTTATAAGACTATTGAAAACGGTCCCCTTATACAATAAGATCGACTCTTGACCTCACAGTCTAGCTCAGTATGACCTTGCACCTTATTGTCTGCCTGCACTGCACTTCCTCAGTAACTGTAACACTTTATTCTGCATTCTGTTATTGTTTTCCCTTGTACTACCTCAATGCACTGATGTAATGAGATGATCTGTTGAACAGTATGCAAAACCAGTTTTTCACTGTACCTCGGTACAAGTGACAATAATAAACCAATTTACAATTTACCCTGGATCGACATTCTCCCACTGGGGGAAACATCTCCACATCTCCCCTGTCCTGTCCCGTCAGGGTCTGAGATGTTTCAGTGAGGTCACCCCTCGATCTGCTGCACCCTGCAGCTGACAGGCACAACCTGTCCAGCCCTCTCGTGATAGGACAACCCTCTCACCCCAGGCATATGCCCGGTGAACCCCTTGTGGATCACCTCCAATGGCAGTTGATACCTTCCCTAACTTCGGTGAGCCAGAAGCGGCCTCACCCACACCTTGGATAATTGCAACAACACTTCCCTGTTTCCTTGTGCCAGTTGGGCAGCTACTTCGGTGACTGATCTGTCCCTCGGCCAGAAGAGTTCTCCGTGATAGCACAAGTCATTTCATTCCCACCTCACGCCAGACCCTCATTCCATTTCCAATTTTCCACTCAGGAGGAGAACGAGGGGATGCTGCCGCTGGGAGTCACAAAGCAACTGGACCAGAATCTGCAGGCAGAAAGCGTGGAAGTACACACTCCTGGGTGTGTTATATGATTTTCTTATTGTTATTTTGCAGTATTATTAATAATATTAATATTACTGTGCAGTAGAAATGCATCAACAATAATTCTACCTTAACCTTACTTTGTACAAACTGATTTGGTATCTGTTTCCAACTTTCATTTTCACTACTGTAAGTCCTGTTTACTGTTTGGGGAAGTGCGCTGTGTTTAGCTTTAGGTCTGTGCTTGTACCTTCAATGCCGTAATCGAGCACTCTGCTTCATCAGTCTCAACACTCAGCCGTCAAAACTCAAGGGCATCTGCGCCGCATTCAAGGAACAGACACAGAGAACCTCAGAGTGACCCAACGTGGGAACAGGCCCTTCGGCCCCTCCCTGCCACCCCTCACACGCTCATTTACATGTCCGCTCAGGTCCTGCCGCTGCTTGCTTCACTCACCTACGCACCGGGGATTTGCAGTGGCCCCTGTGTGGACCACTGAACAGTACAGCACAGGAACAGGCCATTCGGCCCACCATGTCCCTGCCGACCACGTGGTCCATATCCCTCCATTCCCTGCCTGTTCATGGGCCTGTCTCGGTACCAACCTGCACGCTTTTGGGATGTGGGAGGAAACTGGGGATCCCGGGGGAAACCCACATGGTCACAGGGAGAACGTGCAAACTCCACACAGACAGCGGCAGAGGTGGGGATCTCCGGGGTTGCATCACTGTGCAAGTCATCTCGCTGCAATGATACAGGGTCCCGAGGCTTGTAATTTTGCGAGGGGATTGGGGCACTCTGATGCGCGTGTACAAAACATAATCGAGTAATTCACAAGACACATCCTGCAAATAAATGGCTTAGCACAAAATAAACCGCTTGATTTTTGAGTCCATCTGTCTGAGCAAAGTCAATGCACCAGAGTAGCTGTGGACATTAAGTGTTCACTCACATGGAAGTAAAAGTTCCTCTAACTGTTACCTGCTGTTGTGCCCTCTAATTTCTTTCAACCAGAAGGAACCAAAAAGAAATCTTTTTTTGTGGTGCAAGTGCTTGGAGATGATGTAGTGTTACATCTCGCAAGGAAATTGGGCAGATATTTCTGGGTGGTATTTGTAAGGCTGAGAGAAAGTGTAAGGAAGTGGGACAAAATGAAGTGGTCTTTCAAAGTCAAAATCGAGTTTATTGTCATGTGCACGAGTCCACGTGTGCACAGGTGCAGTGAAAAACTTACCTAAAGCAGCATCAGAGGCACACAGCAGCAGATAAGTAACATTCACAAGAAAAACACAAATTAAACATAAATTAGACACAACTTTTTCAAGAAAGAACACAATTAGAACAAATAAAAGTCCATTATAGTGCAAAGTGGTCACAGTGTTGCCAATGAGTCAGCAGAGGAATGAAGGGCCAAATAGTCTCATTCAGTACGGGATGGTCAAAGTAGGATCAACACATGGGTGAGAAGTGGGTGAGGCAGGCACAACAGCAATATTTCAAAGACACTTGGACAGGTACGTGGATGGGAAACATGAAGAGGGATAAGGGCCAAACGCGGGCAAATGGGACTGGCTCAGGTGGCACCATGGACCAGCTAGGCCGAAGGGCCTGTTTCTGTGCTGTACGACCCTGAGAGTGTTATCACCCTGAAGGGAGCAAACTTATCCCTGAGAGGCAGTGCAGAGGGAAGCAATGCTCCTGCACAAATTAACCTGCGGAGTGTGGCTGAATGGGATTATCCCGTACGACTGAAGGAACCTCTTCCCGAATGGATGCCAGGAAATTGCTCAACTTTTGGAATTGCTCTACATCACTCACCCAGCTGCCTGTTCCAGAGATCATTTCGACCTCCGCGGAGGGCGTGGAGGCTGCTAACTCCTGTGTTGGAGTCAGGGTTACAAAGTGCCGTCGTGGTGGGACGCACCTGTCAAAGGTGGGATCTTCTGGGAGGGCAGTGTGGCTTGTTGGGGCATGAACGATGAATGAACACAGCCACCCTTCTGTTGTGCCTTTACTCTGGGACACACAACACTCATCCCTGGGGAACCGTATGGTCTTTGGGACCACTGGTGGGTCAATGCTGAGTATCTTAATGAAAGAGCCCCAGAATAAATCCACTGGCTATTTTTCTGTTGGTATCCAATCACACCCAGAGAACACAGAGTACAGATCACAGAAGAGTACAGCACAGGAACAGGCCCTTCAGCCCACAATGTGTTGCCGAACTAATTAAATGAGTCATTTTATGCCCAACTAAACTAATCCCTTCTGCCCACACAATGTCCATCTCCCTCCATTCTTTGTACATCCATGTGCTTGTCCTAAGAGCCTCTTAAACCCCTCGATCGTATCTGCCTCCACCCCCACCCCTGGCAGCACATTCCAGGCACCCACCATGCTTTGTGTAAAAAAAAACTTGCCCCTCAGATCTGCTTTGAACTTACCCCCTCTCACCTTATGTACATGCCATCTAGTATTAGACATTTCGACCATAGGAAAAAGATCTTGGCTGTCTACTCTGTCTGTGCCTCTCATAATTTTATAAACTTCTATCAGGTCTCCCTTCAGCCTCTGCTGCTCTAGAGAAAACAACCCAAGTTTGTCCAACCTCTCCTTAAAGCTCATGCCCTGTAATCCAGGCAGCATCCTGGTGATCATCTTCTGCACCATCTGCAAAGCCTCCACACCCTTCCTGTAATGGGGCAACCAGAACTGAATACAATGCTCCAAATGCAGCCTGACCAGAGTTCTATAAAGCTGCAACATAACGTCCCGACTCTTGAACTCATCACCCCGACTAATGAAGGCAAGCATGCTGCACGCCTTTTTTTACCTCCCCTATGGACCTGTGCAGCCACGTTCAGGGCTCCCCTGAGATGCCCACCCCTATACACCCCTCATCTTCCAATCAAGGTGGGAGAGTTGAACCGAATGATCCTCCACATCGGAGAAACCACACACAGATCGGAGTACAGCTTTGCAGACCAACTGGTTCAGTCCGCAAAGGGCGACCCCAAACTTCCCGTCCCCTGCCACCTTAATTCCCCATCCCACTCCCTGTTACCTCCCTGTCTGTGACTTCTTGCACTGTCACAGCGAGGGCCAACACAAGGTGAGGAACAGCTTCATCTTCTGTCTGGGCCGGTTGCAGCCTTCTGGATTCAATGCTGAATTCTACAGCTTCAGGTAACTTGATTTCTCTGTCCGTGTCAGTCATTCCTATGTGGTATTAGCTTGTGGTTTTTCTCCCCGGGAGAGGAGGATGTGCCCTGCCTGACCTGCCGGGCATGTCCTCCTGCTCTGTGTTTTGCAGCTCCCTCTGTCTGTGTTCTCTCTGACGGATGCACCCACTCCTTGAAGATGTCCTTGATGGTGGGGAGGGTTGTGCCCGTAATGGAGCTGGCTGAGTCTACAACCCTCTGCAGCCTCTTTCGATCCTGCACATTGGAGCCTCCATTCCAGGCGGCGATGCAACCAGTCAGAATGCTCTCCACCGTACTATAGAAATCTGCAAAAGTCTTTGATGATGCATCAAATTTTTGAATCTCCTCAAACTCTTAACGAAGTAGAGCCACTGGCGTGCCTTCTTCACAATTGCATCAGGATAGATCCTCCGAGACATTGAGTCCCAGGAAGCTGCTCACCCTTTCCACCGCTGACCCCTCAGTCAGACCAGTGTGGGTTCTCACTCTCTAACTGCTCCCCTCCACTCGTTGACCAGATAACCTTGTTTACAGCTTTTCCCCATGCTCACCCCAGTTTCACCCCTTTAGATACATTCCTCCCTCCCTGCATCTTAATGAGCCTCTTCTATCTCCTTACCAGTCCTGATGAAACACTCTCTCTCTCTCTCCCCTTTTCTCTCTCCCTCTCTCCTTCTCTCACTGCACAGATGTGGCCTCACCTACTGAGTATTTCCATCATTTTCTGTTTTCATTGTATGAGAGTTTCCATCAGGGAAAGGCTGAGGGAACTTGCCTTAAATTTTAAGATCACCGCAAGACCAGAAGATATAAGAGCAGAATTAGGCCATTTGGCCCATCAAGTCTGCTCTCCCTTTCAATCATGGCTGATTTTATTTTTCCACCCCATTCTCCTGCCTTCTCCCCGTAATACTTAACACCCCCTCACCAATAGATACAGGAGCCTGAGGGCACGTACCACTAGACAAGGACAGCTTCTACCCCACTGTGATAGGACTATTGAACGGTTCCCTTATACGATAAGATGGACTCTGACCTCACAATCTACCTTGTTGTGACCTTGCACCTTATTGCACTGCACTTTATCTGTAGCTGTGACACTTTACTCTGTACTGTTATTGTTTTTACCTGTACTACCTCAATGCACTCTGTACTAACTCAATGTAACTGCACTGTGTAATGAATTGACCTGTACGATCGGTATGCAAGACAAGCTTTTCACTGTACCTCGGTACAGGTGACAATAATAACCAATACCAATAAGGAACATCTATCTCTGCCTTAAATACACCCAATGACTTGGCCTCCACAGCCCTCTGTGGCAACGAATCCCACAGGTTCACCGCCCTCTGGCTGAAGAAATTCCTCCTCATCTCATCTCTAAAGGGACGTCCCTTTATTCTGAGGCTGTGCCCTCGGATTCTGGACTCTCCCACTGATGAAAACATCCTCTCCACGTCCGCTCTGTCCAGGCCACTCAGAGTCTGGGAGGGTTCAATGCTGAACCCCATCAAGTACAGGCCCAGAGACATCAAATGCTCCTCACATGTTAAGCTCTTTCATTGCCCGGATCATTCTTGTGAACCTCCTCTGGACCCTCCAGGGTCCCACGACATCGTTCCTTAGATAAGGGGCCCAAAACTGCTCACAATATTCCAAATGTGGTCTGACCAACTCCTCAGCCGTACATCGTCACTTTTATGTTCTAGTCCTCTGAAAATGAATGCCAGCCATTCCAAATACAGTTCGAGACGCATTTTCATTCCCTTGGAACGTGCCCCGTTACGACAGGGTTAACTTTGTCCCCCCCCCACCCTGTCACACACTCACCCAATCTCCTGCAGCAGGCTGGCTCCAACTGATAAGCCTGTGCCTTGCGTTCTTACTGACCAGATAACAAAAGCATTAGCTGTGCGTCTGGCACTGATTTCTGCATTGTTACAATGTCAGCATCATGAAAGTGCTGAAGCCACCAATACACCTGGCAGTTTTCCAAGTTGTGCTTTAAAAAAAACCTCTTCCTGACTTCACTGAAACATGTGTCACCTCAGAAAGCAAAGTTGTGAAGCACTTTTGACCAGGGTTCAGGATCAGTGTACTGAGACAATTAACCCAAGAATGCAGTACTGCACCTCTTGTTATTTTGGCAGTGCAGTAAAACTCCGATAATTCACCCTGGGACTATTCAAAAGTCCCGATCATTTGGTATCTGGCCCACGGCTGATATTTGCCATGTTCCCTAGAAACCCACAGAGACCCCAGTTCCTGGGATTCCCCGAAACCCACCGGGTCTCAGTTCCAGAGGCCATCTCTCTGCCTCCACAGATGCTGCCTGACCTGCTGAGTTCCTCCAGCAGTTTGCTTCATCTGTACCCGTATTGTTCACCCTCACCCTCTCCCGGTTGGAGGCAGGGGCTCCGGATCCTCAGGGCTCCTGGGTAAGGAAGTTTCTTCCGAATTCCCCACTGGATTTCCTGGTGACTCCGACACTGACAGCCTCTGCTTCTGCCCTTCCCCACAGGTGGAAACGTCTGCCAGTGGAGCCGGTCTCCCCAGTGACATAGGTTCGATCCCAACCTCTGTGTGTGTGTGTGTGTGTGTGTGTGTGTATCTGTATGAGTGTCTGTGTGTCTGAATGTGTGTGAGTGAGAGAGAGAGTGTGTGTGTGTGTGTGCGTGCGTGCGCGAGTGAGTGTGAGAGTGTGTCTGTGTGTGTGTCTGTGTGTATGAGTGTCTGTGTGTGTGAATGTGTGTGAGTGAGAGAGTGTGTGTGTGTTTGTGTGTGTGTGTGTGTGTGTGTGTGTGCGTCTGCATGTGTCTACAAGTGTGTGTGTGTGCGTGTGTGGAGTCTGCTCATTCTCCCTTTGACCCCATGGGTTGTCCCGGGGACTCCGGTTCCCGCCCACTTCCCAATGACATGCCCCCCTACTGTGTGGGTGAGGGGTAGAATCTGGGGGGCGGAGGGGGGAGGGGTGGAGTTGGTGGGGATGTGTGGGAGGAGTAAAATATGGGATTAGTGTCAATGGAAGTTTGAGGGGTTGGCACGGACTCAGTGGGCTGAAGGGTCTGTGACCATGCTGCTGGTCTCTGTGATCCACCTCGCTGAAGGTTCACTCCTCAGCTTCCTCTGAACAAATGTCCCAATCTGTTAACTCTCCCCTGACACTCACAACCTGTTTGTCCCAGGTCCACATCGAGAATATTATCTTTCCCCTCTCCAGCACCTCTGCTTCCTTCCCAGTGGAGCCATGGAGCAATCCAGCACAGATGCAGGCCCTTCGGCCCAACCAGTCCCTGCCAACCATGGTGCCCTCCGCCAATTTCCTGCATTTGGCCCATATCCCTCCAGGCCCCACCTCTCCATGTACCTATCCAAGTGCTTCTTAAATACTATTGTACTTGCCTTAACCACTTCCTCTGGCAGATCGTTCTGTACACTCACCACCCTCTGGGTGAAAAAGTTGCCCCTCAGGTCCCTTTTCGATCTTTCCCCTCTCACCCTAAACCTATGCCCCCTAGTTTTGGACTCCCCCACCCTGGGGAAAGGACTGTTACCATCCACCTTATCCATGCCCCTCACAATTTTAAACGCCCCTCATTCTCCTGCGTCCCAAGACCTCACCTGACCAGTGAACGCAACTGCAGACAGATGCTGGGCGCTGTTAACCCGAGGTTCAAAACCAGCTACAGCACTTTGAGAGGAGCTGTCATCGACAGCACCCAATGTGTTGACTTACTGTGCTGCTGACTGAGTTGTTTTCCCGATATTCCCAACCCGTGACGCCCTCTGCTTCCCCGTCGCCAGGCACGTGAGCAGGGCTGGTCCTCACGGTCAAACAGGGGCCAGTCCAGATTTAACTCCTTCCCCACCGCTCTGTGGAGAAATGTTCCCACGTGAATAGGATACAGCCACTCCCCAGCTCAGAGAATGTGATGAGCGTGGCTCTCTGCAGAGTGACCCCCGTCACCTGCCTCTGACACCCACCGCTCTGACACCACCGGGCCGCCTCCTCACCCGAGTCTTGCTAGCTGGATGTGAGGCGACCTCTCCCCCTGCAGAACCAGCGGCAGGTTGACCCAGGGTCTGAAAGTACCGGCTGCTCCATCAAATATCACCTCATGAGGCAGCTGCAGCCCAGGAAGACGCAGCTGATTCAGGAGGGCAAAACATGAAAGAGATTAACTTTCATGGAACAGACAATCACAGAGTCAGACAGCACAGAACCAGGCCCTTCGGCCCAACTCGTCCATGCTGACCAGGGTGTCTGCCTGAACTAGTCCCATTTGGCCCATATCTCTCTAAACCTTTCCCATCTATGGACCTGTCTGAATATATTTTAAATTTAATTGTACCTGCCTCTACCACTTCCTCTGGCAGCTCGTTCCACACACTCACCACCCTCTGGGTGAAAAACCTGCCCCTCAGATCCCCTTTAAATCTTTCCCCTCTCACCTTAAACCTGTGCCCTCTAGATTTAGACTCCCCCACCCTGGGGAAAAGACTGTGACCACCCACCTTATCTATGCCCCTCGTGGTTTTATAAACCTCCATAAGGTCACCCCTCAACCTCCTTCGCTCCAGGGAAAACAGTCCCGGCCTGTCCAGCCTCTCCTTATAACTCCAGCTCTCCAGTCCCGGGAACGTCCCCGTGAACCTTTTCTGCCCCCCCTCCAGCTCAATTACACCCTTCCTATAGCTGGGCGACCGGAACTGCACACAGTACTCCAGGTGCGGACTCACCGATGACTTGTACAGCTGTAACGGGACATCCCAACTCCTGTACTCAATATTCTGACTGATGCAGGCAAACCAAACACCTCCTTCACCGCCCTGTCTCCCTGTGTCACCACCTCCAGGGAACTGTGCACCTGTACCCTTAGGTCTCTCCATTCTACAACACTCTCCACAAGAGAAGGTGCTCCATCCTGCTCTCCCATTCGATAATATCTAATCCTGGCCTCCATTTCAACAGCTATCCTGTTCCCCGTAAACTTCCACTCCTCTTTAGCCACAGAGTGCCTTGGGTCACAACAGTATGAAGGTATTAGCTGGAGAAGGAAGGTAATATTCTTCAAGTTCTTTGCAGTACAAAACTTCAAAGCAGAACTAGGATGCAAAAATACTGACATTTCAAATTACAGGACAATAATTTTATTAAACCGGTTTCACCAGTGTCACACGGGTCAGGCACACCCAGGGAAACGTTAACCCAGGCGAGGACACCAGGGACATATTCACTGGGTCAGTCACTCCCACGGACACATTCACAGGGTCAAGTTTCAATTAACTTCTCATCCTGGTCAGCACAGGTATTGTGGGCCGAAGGGCCTGTTCCTGTGCTGGACTGTTCCATGTTCTCAGGGTGGTCTGTCAGAAATGAGACTGCTTAACTCCCACCTGGTCTAAACTAAACTGAGAGAAGAGAAATTCCTTCAAACAGAGGGTGAATCTCTTACCCGGAGAGTGTGGTGGGTCAGTCATTGAGCCTCCAGCCTTGGAAACCCAGGTTTGATCCCAACGTCCAGCACTGTCTGTGTGCGTGGAGTCTGCATATTCTCTCTGTGACGGTGTGGGTTTCCCCCGGGTGCTCCGGTTCGCTCCCACGTTCCAACGACGTGCGGGGTTGGTGGGTTAATCGGCCACTGTGAATTGCCCCCGGTGTGTGGGTGAGAGGCAGAATCTGGGGGGAAATAGATGGATATACAGGAAGAATAAAGGTGGAATGAGTATCAATGGGCTTGGAGGTCAGCATGAACTCAGTGGGCTGAAGGGGCTGTTTCAGTGAAGGATTTAAAGGGAACCAGAGGGTGGTCCATACATGGAACGAGCTGCCAGAGGAAGTGGGTAAGGCAGGTACATTAACAATGTTTAAGAGACACTTGGAAAGGTCCATGGATGGGAAAGGTTTAGAGGGATATGGGCCAAACGCAGGCGTGGGACTAGCTCAGGTAGGCAGAATGGACGAGTTGGGCCAAAGGGCCTGTTTCTGTAATTATTACTCTCTGACTTGGAGAAAATAGAGTTCAACTTCAAATGTATTGTCATGGGCAAACATACCCAGAGCAGAAATGACATGAACATCAGCTTACTGCAGCAGCACAGTGAAGCATCAATTAACATAAACTGTGCATAACTTACACAACAAAATAAACAGAACGACATTACTGTATCTCTTCCCCAGGGTCGGAATGTCTCATACTAGAGGGCATGCATTGAAGGTGAGAGGGGGAAAATTCAAAGGAGATGTGCGGGCATATTTTTTTTACACAAAGAGTGGTGGGTGCCTGGAATGTGCTGCCAGGGGTGGTGGTGGAGGCAGATATGATCGAGGGGTTTAAGGGGCTCTTAGATTGGCATATGGATGTGCAGAGAATGGAGGGAGATGGACTATGTGCAGGCAGAAAAGATTAGTTTAGTTAGGTGTTTAATTAACAGAGCAACATTGTGGGCTGAAGAGCCTGACCCTGTGCTGTACTGTTCTGTGTTCTATATTCAAGTGCAAGTTGAAGGCAATATAAGAGCTGGATGGACTTCTGCAAATGGAGGGAATCCAGGGATTTGGGGATGGATTCAATGATTCAGAAACAGCTTTTTCCCCTCAGCCATCTGACTCAGCACGTCACAGAATCCAGCCTCCCCTCCATGGACTCTGTCTACAGTTCCTGCTGCCTCGATAAAACAACCAGCATAATCAAATACCCCTCCCAGCCCAGTCATTCTCTCTTCTCCTCTCTCCCATCGGGTAAAAGATACAAAAGCCTGAGAGCACGGACCACCAGGCTCAGGCACAGCTTCTATCCTGCTGTTATAAGACTATTGAATGGTTCCCCAGTACAATAAGGTGGACTCTTGACCTCACAATCTACCTCATTATAGCCTTGTACCTTATTGTCTGCCTGCACTGCTCTTTCTCTGCAACTGTGACATTTTATTCTGCATTCTGTTACTACCTCAATGCACTGATATCAGAGTTTATTGTCAGATGCACAAATCCATGTGTGCACAGGTGCAGTGAAAAATTTACTTGCAGCAGCATCACAAGCACACAGCATCAGAGACACAACATTCACAAGAAAAAACATAAATTAAACATAAATTATACACATTTTACATTACAAAAAAATCACAATTAGAACAAAAAAACAAAGTCCACTTTAGTGATGAAATGGCTTGTCTGGATGGCATGTAGAACAAAGTTTCTCACTGTACCTCGGAACATGTGACAACGATAAACCAATTTCCCAATTTTCCATCAGATTTCGGACCGTCCCCGGACACCACCTCCTTATTCCTCTGTTTTCCACTATTTTTGTAATTTAAACCAACTTTAATCCTTTGCGCTGCTCTGCTTCCAGCGCAAACAACAAACTTCACGCAGCTTCAGTCACTGATAATAAACCCGCATCTGATTCCGAGCAGGAAAGTGGCGCCGAGGCAGTGGATCGGCCAGGATACTGGGGAATGGGGTAGCAGCGGCCCGAAGGGCCGAATGTCCTCCCGCTGTCCCACGTGACCGACGTGATGACGTCAGGCCGTCGGAGGGAGATGGACGCCGGCCATGTCGGGGCCGGAGGGGAGAACCGAGGCGCCGCTGGCGACCGAACCGGTGGTTTTGTGTTACCTCAGACCCGGTCCCCCGGGCGGACGGGGGGAGGTTCGGCCCCACCCTCCGGGCAGGCGGCGAGGCGAAGGCGGCGGCGGCGAGGTGCGGGGCAGCGGGGCAGCGGGCGGCCGCGCCGGGGCTTGGAGGTCCTCCCGCAGCGCCCCCCGGTGTCCGGGCGGACTGGTCGGGTGTCTCCCCTCTGGGAGGTCCTCCCGCAGCGCCCCCCGGTGTCCGGGCGGACTGGTCGGGTGTCTCCCCTCTGGGAGGTCCTCCCGCAGCGCCCCCCGGTGTCCGGGCGGACTGGTCGGGTGTCCCCCACCTCTGGGAGGTCCTCCCGCAGCGCCCCCCGGTGTCCGGGATGACTGGGTGAACCAGGGACAGATCCTTGGCGAGAGCACACATGGAGTCGTACAGCACGGAAAGAGACCGTTCGGCCCAACACGTCCATGCTAACCAGGGTGCCCGCCTGAGCTGATCCCATCGGCCACATCCCTCTGAACCTTTCCCATCCATGTACCTGTCCAAGTGTCTTAAACGCTGTAATTGTACCCGTCTCTACCACTTACGCTGGCAGCTTGTTCTAAATACTCACCCCTCTCTGGGTAAAGAAGTTGCATCTCACGTCCCCTTTAAATCTTCCTCTCTCACCTTACACCTGTGCCCTCTAGTTTTAGACTCCCCCACCCTGGGGAAAAGACTATGAACATCCACCTTATCTACGCCCCTCATGGTTTTATAAACCTCAGTCAGGTCACCCCTCAGCCCCCTTCGCTCCGGGGAAAACAGTCCCAGACTATCCGGTCTCTCCTCATAACTCAAGCCCTCCTGTCGCATTAACATCCTCGTGAATCTTGCCTGCCCCCTCTCCAGCTCAATGACACCCTTCCTGGAGCTGGGTGACCAGAATCGCGCACGACACTCCATATGTGGCCTACCCAACAATTTGTACAACTTCAACAAGAGTCAGAATCAGGTTAATTATCACTGACTTATGTGTCATGAAATTTGTTGTTCTGTAGCAGCAGTACAGCACAAAGACATAAATTTACTGTAAAGTCGAAATGTCTAATACCAGATGGCATGCATCTAAGGTGAGAGGGGATTAGTTCAAAGGAGATGGGCGGGCAGGTCTTTTTCCACAGTGAGGGGTGGGTGCCTGGAATGTGCTGCCAGGGGTGGTGCTGGAGGCAGATACGATAGAGATGTTTCAGAGGATGTGAGACAGACACATGGATGTGCAGGGAATTGAGGGATAGGGATATTGTGCAGGCAGAAGGGATTAGTTTAGTTGGGCATTTACTTACCAGTTTAATCAGTTTGGCACAACATCGTGGGCCAAAGGGCCTGTTCCTGTGCTGTACTGTGACATCCCAACTCTCGTACTCACTGCCCTGACTGATGAAGGCAAGCATGCTATGTACCTCCTTCAGCACCCTGTCACCATTTTCAGGCAACTAGGTACTTGTATCCCAAAGCCCTGCTGTTGATTAACACTCCCTAGGGCCCTGCCACTCACGGTGTATGTCCTGACCTGGTTTAACCTCTCAAAATGCATCATTTCACACTTGTCTGAGTTAAATTCCATCGGCCATTTCCTTGCCCACTTTCCCAGATGATCTGGACCCTGTGGTAACCTGAACCTTTTTCACTGTCCATCACACCACCAATTTTGTTGTCACCTGCGAAGTTACTAATCACGTCACCTGCATTCCCTTGCAAACCATTAATGCAGATCAGAAACAGCAGGGGACCAGGCATCAATCCCTGCGACACATCACTGGTCACAGGCCTCCAGTCTGAATAACAACCCTCCACTCCCACCCTCTGCCTGCTACCACCAAGCCAGCTTTTGTGTGTGAGGTTTTAGTCTTCTTACTTCAGAAAGGACATACAGTAAACATCCAAAAACCTTCCATCCTCGGCACTTTGTTGGTGGCGGTGTGGCAGATTTTCTGGGCTGTTAATCCTGGTCAATAGCCGACACACTTCGTTTATTTCCCTTTATCTCCCTGTTACGCAGCAGGACAATGAATTTTTCAGTAACATGGGTGCGTTTAAAAGCTGCAGGTCATTGAGTTTGAAGGGAGCAGGAAACAGAATCCAGTGAGATCCAACTTGCATGTCCCATTTTGTCAAAAGCAGCTGAAACATTCCAGCAATCTGACCTTAGCCTTGGCTGCAAACCAAACCTTTGCTGATCCTGACCTCCTATGGGTGAAACCCCAGCCCCACACCTGGCTCTTGCTCCGGCCTCCCCCATCCCCTCTGATGAGATTGGATCGAACATGCTTTCATTCACTGGAGCCTCAGGGAAAATGGAGAGGATCCCAGTGAAACTCATAGAGGTCTGACAGGTCGAGGCAGGCTCAATGAGGGAGGGTTTTTCCCTAGGCCCCTTCACCTGGAACTCCTCAGGCTACAGGGTAAGAAATGCAGAACACAGTGAGCCAGTGAGCTGTCGAGGCCAAGTTGCTGAATATATATGAGAAGGAGATGGGTAGAGGTGTCAGAATGTGGTGCTGAGGCTGTCAGGCAGATCACCGTCTGGGGACCAAGTGGCCAAACCTGCTTTTGTATCAGTTGACCCAGTTGTTCGGGGAGAGAGCTGTGGTGTTCCTACTTGCTCTTGTCAGTGTCTGACTCCAGATCCCGATGTGCGTGACCCTTAACTCCTCCGTTCTCGGACGGTTTGGGATGGGAAGAAACCCCAGCATTGCCAACCTTGTCTGAACCCCCTGAACGAAGAAAGGGTAGGCGAGAGAGAAAAAGAATTGAGTGCGTGGTCAAAAGCTTGGCCAGAGGTGTAGAAGGTTATGGACCAAGCTGTGGTAACCGCGACTTAATGCAGATGGTACTTGAGGGTCAGTATGGATACAGTGGGCCGAAGAGCCTGTTTCTGGTTTGTGTGAATGGGTGGTGGAGGGTTAGCACAGACTCAGTGGGCCGAAGGGCCTGTTTCCACGCTGAGTCTTTCCCTGAGTCTGATGACCTGACGAACAGGCCGAGATACTAGGGGAGGAATGGGGTCACAGAGAGAGGATACAGCACAGAAACAGGCCCTTCAGCCCATCCTACACATTCTGGCCATCAACCAGCCATCTACTCCGATCCTGCAGGAGTCCCATCTTGTTATATTCACAGATTCCCCCTCACCCACATACCGGGAGGGGGATGTGTGGATTTACAGCAGCCGTAACCCACCAACCCCTCACGTCGTTGGGACATGGGAGGGAACTGGAGCCCCCGGGGGAAACCCATGGGGTCACAGGGAGAAGGTGCAAACTCCACACAGGCAGCGCCGGAGGTCGGGATCGAACCCGGGTCTCTGGGGCCGGGAGACAGCAGCTCTACCCGCTGCGCCACTGGGGCCGTTCCTGACCCGAGTGGACGACTAAACAGCAGCTTAAAAGTCTGCTTGCTGCTTGGTTCGTACCTGCTGGGCAAGTTCCACCCCTCCGTCGATGGGGTCTGACCCTGACGGCATTGGCTGCATCTGTCCCAAAACACCCGCACTTACTGTGTGCAGGTCTGGTCACCACACTGCAGGCAGGATGTGATTGAACTGGAGGAGGGGCAGAAAAGATTCACCAGGATGTTACCGGGACTGCAGGGCTGGAGCGAGAAGGAGCTGGATAGTTTGGGACTGTTTTGCCTGGAGTGAAGGAGGCTGAAGGGTGACCTCATGGAGGTTTATAAAACCATGAGGGGTGTAGATGAGGTGAATGGTCTCAGTCCTTTCCCCAGGGTGGGGGAGTCTAAAACCAGAGGGCACAGGTTTAAGGTGAGAGGGGAAAGATTTAAAGGGGTCCTGAGGGGCAGGGTTTTCACCCAGAGGGTGGTGGGTGTGTGGAACGAGCTGCCAGAGGAAGTGGTAGAGGCGGGGACAATTATAATGTTTGAAGGACATTTGGACAGGTCCACGGATAGGAAAGGTTCAGAGTGATATGGGCCAGATGCAGGCAGGTGGGACTAGGTTAGATAGGCACCTTGGTCAGCATGGACCAGTTGGGCCCAAGGGCCTGTTTCCCTACTGTATAACTCTTACATGACTAAAATATCACTTCACGATTAAATTCGCGGCTGGCGCCTCTGGTTTCCTGACTGCCCCAGTCCCCTACTCTGGAATCATCCCCAGCTCTGGCCCCTCTGGTTTCCTGACCGCCCCAGTCCCCTACTCTGGAATCATCCCCAGCTCTGGCGCCTCTGGTTTCCTGACCGCCCCAGTCCCCTACTCTGGAATCATCCCCAGCTCTGGCCCCTCTGGTTTCCTGACCGCCCCAGTCCCCTACTCTGGAATCATCCCCAGCTCTGGCCCCTCTGGTTTCCTGACCGCCCCAGTCCCCTACTCTGGAATCATCCCCAGCTCTGGCTCCTCTGCCTCCCCGCCTCACTCTGCCTGCCTTTGGTTTTCTTTCCCATCTGGCCTCCCTGGAGCACTTTGGCTCGTTTTTCCATGTGACTTGTCCGAGCAGAGTGGTTGAACAAAAGGCTGTTTGAGCACCACATGATCTAAAGTGGGGGCACGTTATAAGTGAAAGGCAGAACCAAACATAACTGAGCAAACAGTGTTTCTCGTCTTACATCAGATTCCTCAAAAAGCTGTCAGTGCCCTGAGGGTTTATTGAACAGGCAGACATTAACTCCCGAGCGTTTTTAGTGATTCTATCACCTTGTTTGTCCAGTAAGTGATCAGATCTCATTCCTCTCCCAGCTGACAGGCTGGCCCAGGCAGGTAGTTAGAGTGACATGTTTGTGATATATATATATCAATGACTTGGGTGAAAATGTAGATGGGTGGATTAGCAAGTCTGCAAAGATCAGTCGAGTTGTGGACAACGCCGAGGGCTGTGAAAGGACACAGCTGGATGCAGTCCAGTTGCAGATATGGGCAGAGAAGTGGCAGATGGAGTGTAATCTGAGCAAGTGTGAGGTGTTGCACTATGCGAGGTCAGATGTCGGGGGAAAGTACACAGTGAATGGCAGCACACTGAAAATGCTTCTTGTTGCTGACGTTTGTTCAGTCAAGGTCGTTAATAAGTGGGATCCCAATCCTGGCCTCCTGGGGGAGCCTCTCTACCACACCTTGAAGTGGGACTAACCATGGCCATGCACACCACCTCATCTTCTTCACTGACACCAGATCAACTGGGCCGTCTTTGCTGTCTCCTTTCTGCACCTTAACCTGCCCCATCACTGCGTTGCCACAGCCCTGTTAATTCCAGGAGCTTTTATTTTGTTCTCTCCCTACTCCGCAGTACTGTGTAACACTGGCCTTGGAATTGCGGACTGGAACACAGAACAGTACGGCACAGGAACAGGCCCTTCGGCCCACCATGTCTGTGCCGACCATAATGCCGATCTAACTCATCCTATCTGCCCAGACATGGTCTGTGCCCCTCCAGTCCTGGCCTGTTCATGTGTCTGTCTAAATGCTCTGAAACACCTGCTTCCACCACTACCCCTAGCAGCTGTGCTGGGCATCAACTGCTCTCTGTGTAAAAGAAATAACATCTCGTCAATCTCCATTAAGCTTGCCCCCCTCACCTTAAGGCTATGCCCTCTGGTATTTGGCATTTTCTGTTGCTGTTTCAAAGTATTTTATGCACGTTTCCCAATTCCGAATTTTGCTGCATTCACACCCAACTATGTGGGTACAGGGGCTTGCTGGGTTACGGAAAACCTGACTTATGGAAATCTGACTTTACGCAAATTCTCCCATCTAACTTTAAAGCAGATTGGTCAGCGTCTGAGGAAAGAGAAACGCTCCCCGCCGTTGAGGACATCTTTAAAGTCAATTGTCACACACACAAGTAGATGTGTGCACAGGTGCAATGAAAAACTTCCTTGCAGCAGCATCACAGGCACACAGCATCAGATAAGCAGCATTCACAGAAAAAAACATAAATTATACACAATTTTTACAAGAAGGAACACAATTAGAATGAAGAAGAACAAAGTCCAAAGTGGTCCCAGTGTTGCTGAACTGAAGTAGTGATTCGGGTTGTGCTGGTAGGTTCAAGAACCACATGGTTGAAGGGAAGCAGCTGTTCTTCAGCCTGGTGGTGAGGGATCTTGAGGCAGTACCTCAAGAAGGCGGCATTCATCACTAAGGACCCTCACCACCCGGGACATGCCCTCTTCCCGTTACTACCATCGGGGAAGAGGTACAGGAGCCTGAAGACCCACACTCAACAATTCAGGAATAGCTTCTCCCCCTCCACCATCAGATTTCTGAACGGTCCGTGAACCCATGAACTCTCCCTTGTTATTCCTTCTGTTTTGCATTATTTATTTATCTTTGCAACTTATAGTGACTTTACATCTTTGCACTGTACTGCTGCCACAGAACAACAAATTTCACGTCATCTGCATCAGTGATAGTAAATCTGATTCTGAACTCAATGTTTTGTCAGGATCGCAGACTCAAAATGTTGACTGTTCCTCTCTTCCCAGATGCTGCCTGACCTGCTGAGATTTTTAAAGCACTTTCTGTTTCTGCTTCGGATTTTGAGCATCTGCCATTTTCTTTTCAATTTTCATTTGAAGTGGGTCGCTCTGTTTGTTTGCAGATGCCGTATGATCCTCTCCAGGGTCCATCTACACCGCTGTGACTGTCAGTGCTCCTGCTCCTTCGTCACAAGGTTTGTTAACGCCACAGTTTGTAGCATCATCACCGGCAGGTAAAGCTGTTGCAATTGGCACCCGGTGTATTTCCCTGAAAGAGAAGTGCTTACTTCTTGTTATGACCAAGGCCATTCGGCCCATCATGTTCATGGCAGCAGAGTAATCCCTCCAGTCCCATCCCACTTATAACCCTCCAACCATCTCTCTTACGTATACCCAACAACACTGAGGAATAATCTAGCCTGTGGGACGATTGACCAGTTTCTGTAAGAGTTGACCTTGGAAGTGGGAGACGTTGTTAAGTTTGTGAATCACAGAGAGATGCAGCATGAACACAGACCCTTTGGCCCACTGAGTCCATGCCGACCCTCGGCCACTCATTGACACCAATCCTGTTTCATTCTCCCCACATCCACAACAACTCCACCCAGATTCGACCCGTCACCTACACACTGCGGCGATTTGCGGAGGTCAGTTAACCTGCACGTCGTTGGGATGTGGGAGGGGAGGAAACCGGAGCACCCGGGGGAAACCCAGATGTTCGCAGGGAGAACGTGCAACACAGACATACACAGAGACACACACACACGTGCACACACACACACACACACGCGCGCACAAACACATACACACACACACAGACACGCAGACACAGACACATAGACATACACACAGACACACACATACAGACACACGTGTACACACAGACACACACACACACACACACACACACACACACACACGCGCGCACAAACACATACACACACACACAGACACGCAGACACAGACACATAGACATACACACAGACACACACATACAGACACACGTGTACACACAGACACACACACACACACACACACACACACACACATAGAAACACAGACACGGACACACATAGACACAGACACACACAATCAGGAGCTCCTTCTAAGTCCCACAAGTTCACTGTTACTGGATTTAATTAATTGGCCAAAACGTGAAAGATCAGGGTGCAGAGAAAACACAACCTTTCCACACACCGAAAGGCAAGTTAATGTGGGACCTTCTGTGCAGAAATCGGTAGGTGGGGGGCAGCAAGGATTTCAGACACAAGAGACTGCAGATGCTGGAGTGTGAAGCAACACACGAGATGCTGGAGGAACTCAGTGGGTCGGGCAGCATCTGTGGAGGGAAGTGGACAGTCGAGGCCGAGACCCTTCACCTGGACTGGAAGACAGAGGGGAGATAGTGTAAAGGGGTGGAGGGAGGGGGTGGGGCAAGGGCTGGCAGGTGATAGGTGGATCCAGGTGAGGAGGGAGTGATGGGCAGCTGGAAGAGCAGGGAGTGGGAATTGTGACAGAGGCTGTTGGGGGGTTGGGGGTGGTGGGGATGTGATAGGTGGAGGTGACAAAGGGCTGCAGATAGTGGGACAGCCCCTCATGTCCCCCTGGGCCGTCTACAACCCGATGGCACTAACATTGAATTCTCCAGCTTCTGGTCACCTGCTCCCCCTCTGTCCCTTCTCTCTCCTCCTGATCTACCCAGTTCCTCCTACACCCACCCGAGCCCCCCATCAACCTGTCTCTTTCCCCTCTTCCACTGACTCCCATCTGCCCATCACCCACACACCCTTCCCACTGGGTGTCCTCCCCCCACTGTTCCCATCTGCCCTCCCTACCTCCCTCCCCTGATTCCACACTCCACCGACCCGACCATCTGCAGCCCCTTGTCACCTCCCCCTCCCACCCCCCCCCGAGCCTCTGTCGCTATTCCCACCCTTCCCTCCCCCATCTGCCCCTCACCCCTCCTCACCTGGACCCACCTGTCACCTCCCCACCCCTTCATCCTCACCCCCTTCACACTGACCATCTCCCTTCTCCTCTTCCCGTCCGGATGAAGGGTCTCGGTCCGAAACCTCGACTGTCCACTCCCCTCCACAGATGCTGCCCGACCCACTGAGTTCCTCCAGCATCTTGTGTGTTGAACGAGGAACTTATTGAAGAGAAATTACAGCAAAAGGGTAAAGCATTTGCGTCCTCCTCAACTCCTTACGTTAGTGGGTTCTGGGCTGTCATCACCCTCTTCAGTGATTTACTTTACTCATTTCTCCTCTCATCCTTAATGCAATGATTGTGCCCTAATTTTTGACCCCTCTGTCCTCTCCATTTATACTATCCAGACCCTCTTAAATTTATGCTCCCTGATTTAGTGTCCCACATCCCCCCTCTGTTCTCTCGAAACAAGCTCAGCCTCTGCAGTGTAGCTACAAACTGAGGCGATGCCTCAAGAAGGCGGGATCCATCACTGAGGACCCTCACCTCCCGGAACATGCCCCCTTCTCATTAATGCCATCGGGGAGGAGGTACAGGAGCCTGAAGACCCACACTCAGCGATTGAGGAACAGCTTCTTCCCCTCCGCCATCAGACTTCTGAACGGTCAATGAACACTACCTAGTTATTCCTTTTCGTTTTGAACTAATTATTTGTTTTGTAATTTATCGTAATTTCCTGTCTTTGCACTGTACTGCTGCCTCAAGACAACAAATTTCACGACATCCAAGTCAGGATCTGATTCTGGAGTCCTCAGCCGTGCCTCATCCTCCTCCTGCTGACTTCCCTGTTGACCCTCCATCTCATTCCTTCTGCCTGTGTGTTTAAAAAAAGCCTTCAATGGTCCCTTTCCATTTGTTTCCTGGTATTTCCTTCCTTGGGGATTTTTTCTGCGCTCTGTGTGTTCTGTTTGTTTGAGTCCTGCAGCACAAACCTGATGATTATCACCGGTTTCCTGTTTCAGGAGTGACCAGGGGATGACCCGGTTCACAGAAACCACTGTGGGATTGTGCATTCCCGGTGCAGAGGAAGCTCACCGCCTGGATCTGGCTGCACGAGGTAAAGGTTCACGTTTAGTTCTGGGGATGAGGCCCGTTTGTTTCTTCATTGTTGTCTAACTTTTTAAAATTGCAGTCACAGACCTGCACAGCACAGACCACAGGCCCTTCGGCCCAAATCATCCATGCTGACCAAGGTGCCTATGTAAGGTAGTCCCATTTGGCCCATATCCGCCTAAAACTTTCCTATCCATGGACCTGTCCAAAGGTCTTTTAAATGTTGTAATGTACCCACCTCCAGCACTTCCTCTGACGGCTCATTCTATATACCCGCCACCCTCTGGGTGAAAAATTGCCCCTCAAGTTCCCTTTAAACCACACCTTAAACCTCTGCCCTCTAGCTTTAGAGGGCATAGGTTCGAGGTGAACTCCAAGGTGAGGTCACAGTCTTTCCCTGTACCCTGGGGAAAAGACTGTCACCATCCACCTTATCCATGCCCCTCATAATTTTATAAACCTCTATATGGTCACCCCTCAGCCTCCTTCACTCCAGGGAAATGAGTCCCGGCCTGTCCAGCCTCTCCTTATAACCCAAGCCCTCCAGTCCCGTGAACGTCCTCTGCCTTTTCTGCCCCCTGGGCAGCTTTCACATCCTTCCCACAGTGTGGTGACCAGAACTGCATACAATATTCTGTTATCACACAGGGTAGCCTGGTCAACTGGTTAAAAATGCTCTTTGAAATTCCACCTTGTGTAGAGGCTTTGGAGAAAGTGCAGAAGAGGTTCACCTGGATGCTGCCTGGATTCGAGGGCATATGCTTTGAGAGGTTATATAGACTTGGGTTGTTTTCTCTAGAGCGGCGGAGGCTGAGGGGAGACCTGATGGAGGTTTATAAAATTATGAGAGGCAGAGATAGAGTAGACAGTCAGAATCTTTTTACCCGGGGTCGAAATGTCAAATACCGGAGGGCGCGTATTTAAGGTGAGAGGGGGAGATGTGTGGGGCAAGTTTTTTACACAGGGAGTAGTGGGTACCTGGAATGTGCTGCCAGGGGTGGGGGTGGAGGCAGATACAATAGAGGGGTTCAAGAGGCTTTTAGACACATGAATGTGCAGAGAAGGGAGGGAGACGGACCGTGTGCAGGCAGAAGGGATGTAGTTCAACTCGGCATCATGTTCGGCACAGACACGGTGGGATGAAGGGCCTGTTCCTGTCCTGGACTGTGACGTGCTCCTTTCCCGCAGCACAGAGGCGCAGTCGGCGGAGCTGCTTCCTCGCAGTTCCTGAGACCTGGGTTCACTCCGGATCCCCACTACTGTCTGCGTGGAGTTTGCACGTTCTCCCGCTTACCCCCAACACACCCCCGTTTCCTCCCACATCCAGCTGGTAGTTTAATCGGGCTGTGGGGTTGACCAGCAGAGACCCAAGGGGCCGAAATGGACTCCTTCTCTGCCGTGTCGGAACATGGAGATTCCTTGGCTGTGCCAAACTTCTTTGCAGTTCTGCAGTATTTTCTTCCTGTTCAATTTTAGGACAAAGTTCAACATTGGGTTCCAAGTCCACAGCTCTCTGAAAGTGGCTGCACAGGTTGATAGGGTGGCAAAGAAGGTATACGGCATGCTTGCCTTCATCAGTCGGGACATTGAGTATTAAAGTCAGGAGGCCCTGTTGCAGCTGCATAAGTCATGCTGCAGCTGGATAAAACTTTGGTCAGACTGCACTTGGAGTATTGTGTGCAGTTCTGGTCGCCCCGTTACAGGAAGGGTGTGGAGGCTTTGGAAAGGGCGCAGAAGAGGTTCACCAGGACGCTGCCTAGATTGGAGGACATGAGCTATATGGAGAGGTCAGACAAACGTGGGTTGTTTTCTCTGAAGCGGAGGAGGCTGAGGGGAGACCTGATAGAGGTTTGAGAGTATGAGAGGCATAGATAGGACAGACGTTAAGAATCTTTTTCCCGGGGGGATACAAGGGGGCATAGTCATCGTCATAGAGCATGAAGCAGCCCAACTCGTCCATGCCAGACAAGGTTCCCACCTCAGCCACTCCCATTTGCCCATGTGTGGCCCATATCCATCTATCCAATCCCTATTCTTATCCACTGTCTTTTCAATGTCATTATCATACCCGCCTGTACCACTCCCTGTGGCAGCTTGTTGCATACACCAACCACCTTCTGCGTGAAAAATTTGCCCCTCAGATCCCTTTTAAATCCTTCCCCTCTCACCTTAAACCCTTTGCCCTCGGGTTCTTGGTTCCCCTTCCCTGGGAAAAAGACTGTGTACATTCACCCAATCTGTGCACCCCATGATTGTGTGCACCTCTGTAAGGTCACCCCTCAGTTTCCTACATTCCAAGGAATAAAGTCCTAGCCTGCCCAAACACCCCATATAACACAGGCCCTCGAGTCCTGGCAACATCCTCATCAGGTGAGAGGCGGAAAAGCTTAAAGGGTATGTTCCAGGCAAGTTTTTGTTTTCAGACAGTGGTGGGTGCCTGGAGCGGGCTGCCAGAGGAGGTGGTGGAGGCAGGGAGGATAGCAACACTTAAGAGGCGTTTAGACTGTCACATGAACAGGAAGAAGATACAGCAGCAGAATTAGGCCACTCGGCCCATCGAGTCAGCTCCGTCATTCAGTCATGGCTGATTTTTTTTCCAACCCCCTTCTCCTGTGACCCTTAACCCTGCCCCCTCACCAATCAGGAGCCTATCAATCTCTGCCTTACACACACTCAATGACTTGGCCTCCACAGCCGTCTGTGGCAACGAATCCCATAGATTCACTGCCTTCTGGCTGAAGAAATTCCTCCTCATCTCAGTTGTAAAGGGACGTCCCTCTATTCTGACACTGTGCCCTCAGATCCTGGACTCTCCCACTGATGGAAACATCCTCTCCACATCCGCTCTATCCAAGTCTTTCAGTATCTGGGAGGTTTCAATGAGATCCCCCGTCATCCTTCTAAGCTCCATTGAGTACAGGCCCAGAGCCATCAAATGCTCCTCATACATTAAGCCTTTCATTCCCAGGATCATAGTTGTGAACCTCCTGTGAGCCCTCTCCAGGACCAGGACATCCTTCCTTAGATACGGGGCCCAAAACTGCTCTCAATATTCCAAATGCAGTCTGACCAACACCTTATAAAGCCTCAGCTTTACATCCTTGCATTTGTGTCCCAGTCCTGGCAGGATATGGACCATGTGCAGACAGATTGGATCAGTTAGATTGGCTTCATGGTCACCACAGACATGGTGGGCCGAATGGCCTGTTTCTGGGCTGTTCTGCTGTGTGTTTCTGATTTACCAGATTGAATCCAGGATGACGGGTTTGTCAGCTGAGGAGAGATTAAACAAGCGAGGCTGTTACTGTCTGGCATGTACAGTGAGAGGTGATCTAATTGAGAGTTACAAAATTCTTCAGGGGTTACCCAGTGTAGATGTGGGAAAGGTGTTTGCCCTGCGGATGGGCATTTGGGACAGAGATGGGGAGAGACTTCTTCTCCCAGAGGGGGTGGAGTCTGTGGAATCCTCTGCCCAAGCCAGCTGAGGAGGATCGGACACTGAGTGTATTCAAGGCATTTGAAAATGAAGCAGGATCAGTGTAAATGGGTGGTTGATGTTGATAAAGGACCTGTTTCTGTGCTGTGTCTACAGAGGGGAACATTGTCCTTGGCAGTGTATTAGCCCGTGACTCAGTGTTGTTTAAATTTCCATTTGTACGTTGGGTCACAGAAGATGATTTGTCCTGTCAGCGTGAGGTTTCAGTAACAGCTGCACCAAACTGCGGATGTTTTTATCGGCAGGGGTAAAAACAGGAAGAGGGTTGCCAATCCTTGTGAAATGGCCCTGCAAGCGGCAGTCCATCCTGCAGAAAGGGGCAGGTGGAGGAGCAAGAGGGGCCCCTTTAACTGCGCCCTGGTTATTGTACATGTGTGCACAGGTGCAATGAAAAACTTACTTGCAGCAGCATCACAGGCACACAGCATCAGATAAGCAGCATTCACAAGAAAACCATAAATTAAGCATAAATTATACACAATTTTTACGGGAAAGAACACATTAGAACAAAAAATAACAAAGTCCATTTTCGTGCAAGGTGATCAAGGTGTTGCTGTACTGAGGCAGTGATCAGGGTTGTGCCGGTCGGTTCAAGAACCGAATGGTTGAAGGGAAGTCGCTGTTCCTGAACCTGGTGGTGTGGGGACTTCAGGCTTCTGTACCTCCTGCCCGGTGGGAGCTGCGAGAGAAGAGGGCACGTCCTGGATGGTGGGGATCTTTGATGACGGACGTAGCCTTCCTGAGGCCGCGCCTCCTGTAGATACTCCCGATGGTGGGGAGGGAAGTGCCTGTGGTATTGAGCTCAGTCCATGACTCTCTGCAGCTTCTTGCATTCCTGCACCATTCGAATTGCCATCCCAGACCGTGATGCAACCAGTCAGGACACTTCCAACGGGACATCTGCAGAAGTTTGTCAGAGTGTTCGGTGAGCTTTCTTTGCTTGCTGACAGCAATTAGCACAGTCAGAGGAAGGCAATGAGGTCAGGTGAGGCTCCCCCTTCCCTCCCCTTCTCCTGATCAGGCTTCAAGCGTGCTGCGTGTCAACAGCAGGACTTGAATTTATTGACGTTGTAAATTACTGCACCAAACTCCTTTGGAGCTTGTGCACTTTCACCCATAGCCCCATATCTTCCAATGGCTGTCCCGGGGAAGTCGGAGGGGAGAAAGGTGATAGTACTGACAGGAGAAGTACTGACAGCTGCTCCACAGTGCAGTCACAGAGAGATACAGCACGAAAGCAGGCCCTTCGGCCCACTGAGTCTGTGCTAACCATCAACCACCCATCTGCACCGATCCCATACCATTCTCCCCACCAACTCCCCCCAGATTCTGCCCCTTACCCACATACCGGGGGTGACAATTTACAGTGGCTAATTAACCCACCAACCCCAGGAAGTAGGAGAGAACCGGAACCCCCCCCCCCCCCCCCCACCGGGGGGTAACAGGGAGAACGTCGCTGGAGGTCAGGATCGAACCCTGATCTCTGGGGCTGGGAGGCAGCAGTTCTCCCCATGGTGCCAACTTGAATTTCAATGATCCCTTTTAAATTAAATGCCTTATCATCCCATTATACTGGGTTAAGATTTTCGAGGAAACGTACACAGGTTCGCGATCTGACCAGATATAAAATTAAACATCTAAGTCGGGCAAAATCCAGCAAACTTGCCCCCCAAAGCCTGCTCTACCCAAGGCTTACCTGACGTAACTTCAACACCATGATCCCCCCAGTGACCTTTCACCCCTTTGCCTCTCAAGAATTTGTCTATTACAGAACCATAGAAAAATACAGCGCAATGCAGGCCCTTCGGCCCATCATGTTGTGCCGACCTTCTAACCACACCCAAGACTATCTAACCCCTTCTTCCCACATATCCCTCTATTTTAAATTCCTCCATATGCCTATCTAACAATCTCTCGAACTTGACCAATGTATCAGCCTCCACCACCACCCCAGGCAGCGCATTCCATGCACCAACCACTCTCTGGGTGAAAAACCTCCCTCTGACATCTCCCTTGAACTTCCCTGCCCCCCCGTTACCTTAAAGCCATGCCTTCTTGTATTAAGACCATAAGATGTAGGAGCAGAATTAGGCCATTCAGCCCATCGAGTCTACTCTGCCATTCAATCATGGCTGATTTTTTTCTCAACCCCATTCTGCTGCCTTCTCCCCACAACCCTTAATTCCCCTCACCAATCAGGAACCTGTCTATCTCTGCCTTAAATACACCCAATGATGGCCTCCACAGCACTCTGTGACAACGAGTTCCACAGATTCACCACCCTCTGGCTGAAGAAATTCCTCCTCATTACTGTTCTAAAGGGACGTCCCTTTATTCTGAGGCTGTGCCCTCGGATCCTGGACACTCCCACTGATGGACACATCCTTTCCACGTCTGCTCTATCCAGGCCTTTCAGTATCCGGGAGGTTTTGATGAGAACCTCCCTCATCCTTCTGAACTCCATCGAGTACAGGCCCAGAGTCATCAAACGCCCCTCGAATGTCAAGCCTTTGATTCCTGGGATTGTTCTTGTGAACCTCCTCTGGACCCCCTCTCAGACCAGCACATCCTTCCTCAGATACAGTGCCCAAAATTGCTCATGATATTCCAAATGTGGTCTGACCAACACAGAGCCTCAGCAGTACATCCCTGCTATTCTGAGAAGACTCTGCTTCCAACGCCCTTTGCAGGACAGAGCTCCAAAGGCTCACTGCCCTTTGAGAGAAACAAGTTTTGCCCCGTCTCTTTTAGTGAGCAACCCTTTATGTTTCAAAAGTGATCCCCCTCGTTCTGCATTCCCCCGTGAGTGGTGGTCTGATCAGTGAGCTAGCAGACGGCATGAAAATTGGAGGAGTTGTAGATCGTGAAGAAGGTTTTCCAAGGATGAATTGGGGCATCACTCAGCTGGAGAGTTGGGTACAGCGGTGGCAGATGGAGTTTTATCAAGACAAGGGTAAAATGATGCACTTTGGAATGTCTAATGCTGGCAGGATCTACAGAGTAAATGGCAGGGACCTCGGGAGTGTTGAAATACAGAGAGACCTGGGGGTGCAAGGTCACAGTTCCATGAAAATAGCAGCACAGGTGGATAGGGTAGTGAAGGAGGCACTTGGTGCACTTGCTTTCATAGGCTGAGAAGCTGAGTCTGAGACTTGGGGCGTCATGTTACAGCTGAACAAAACATTGGTCAGACTGCACTGGGAGTATCGTGCGCAGTTCTGGTCACCACACTGCGGGAAGGATGTGGTAGCAATTGAGAGAGTGCAGAAGAGATTCACCAGGATCTTGCCTGGAATGGAGGGCTGTGGTTATAAGGAGAGATTGGATCGGCTGGGTTTGTTCCCACTGGAACGTAGGACACTGAGTGACTATCAGGGTTTATAAGATGATGAGGAACATTGGTTAGAGAGGGTGGAGACAACAGAGACGGCAGATGCTGGAAACTGGAGCAACATACAACCTGCTGGAGTGGTCGGCCAGCATCTGTGGGAGGTACGGGTGGGGGGGGGGGGGGTCAACATCAGAGGTCCACCTACCACCGGGGGGGTGGGGGGGGGTTAACATCAGAGGTCCACCTACCACCCGGGGGGTGGGGGGGTGGGGGTGAGCATCAGAGGTCCACCTACCACCCGGAGGGTGGGGGGGTGGGGGTCAACATCAGAGGTCCACCTACCACCCGGGGGGTGGGGGGGTGGGGGTCAACATCAGAGGTCCACCTACCACCCGGGGGGTGGGGGTCAACATCAGAGATCTACCTACCACCTCATCCATGCCGACCGTGGTTCCTGTCTCCTCGAACCCCATCTTGTCTGCCTCAGGCCCCTATCCCTTCACTCTGTTCCGGTCCACCTACCTTTCCAAATGCCCCTTAAACGCTGTAGTTGTACCCGCCTCTACCACCTCCTCTGGCAGCTCGTTCCACTTGCCACCACCCTCTGCATGAAAAACTTGCCCCTCAGGTCACCTTTAAATCTTTCCCCTCCCATCTTAAACCTCTGCCCTTCAGTTTTAGACTCCCCTGCCCTGGGGAAAAGACGATCTGTGCCCCTCATGATTTTATAAACCTCCATGTGGTCGCCCCTCAGCCTCCTTCGCTCCAGAGTCCCTGGTCTTTGTCACTCCCACAAAGGTTAGGAGCAGATGTTCTGCTTTGGATCTCTTTCGACAGAGGCAGTAGCTGGATTGAATGCATCAGACCATCCCCTTTGTGGCAGCAAGGAATTCCGTCTATGTTACCTTTGGAAATCAGGCAATATTTACCCTTGAGACAGAGTGAGCAAATATTGGCTCAGGCAAACCCTGAGCCACCCTAACAATTCCTCTTGATAGCGACTGGTTGGATGGAGCGTCCATGTGTCGTTCTTCATCACAGTCCCAACAACCCCTGGGCATGGTGGTGCAGGGTTCCTGGCCCCAGAGACCCGGGTTTGATCCCATCCTCCACCGCTGTGTGTGTGTGTGTGTGTGTGTGTGTGTGTGTGTGTGTGTGTGTGTGTGTGTGTGTGTGTGTGTGTGTGTGTGTGTGTGTGTGTGTGTGTGTGGAGTTCGCATGTTTTCCCTATGACCACGTGGGTTTCCCCCAGGTGCTCTGGTTCCCTCCCACATCCCAGCGACTTGCGGGGTCGGTGGGTTAATCAGCCCCCAATGTGATCTTATAGAGGTGTATAAAATCATGAAGGGCACAGATTTTATCTGTGGAGGGGTGTGAGGAGGATGGAAGGGGATCGACGTGAAGGGGTGGATGAGGGTCAGCACGGACTCGCTGGGCCGAAGGGCCTGTTCCCCTGCTGGGTAACACTCTGCCGCACCACCTGGTAAAACAACCTGCCAGCCTCATGAATTTGCAGTGGAGAAGGTTTAAAAATAGAATGTGGGTTGCTGTATTAATAGATAAATCCATGGCTGGCGTGGAATGTTTCCCACTCCAGGGCAGTGCCCTTGGCTGTGATGTCCCTCCCTTCTCCATGCGGGTGTTCTCCCGGAACGTCTGGCGTTGATTATTTGGCAACAAGCAGACCTTTCAGTTGGCAGAAGAAATGCAGAAATCACTAGCAGTTGGTGAGCAAGGCTGGGGGGGTGGGGGTGGTGGTAAACCGGCTGTGGATCTTTCAGTGACGGTCGATAACAGAGGGTTATGTCCTGAGACTGAGAACACAGAGCACAGGAACAGGCCCTTCGGCCCACAGTGTTGTGCCTAACTAAATCAACTGATAAGTGAGTGCCAAACTAAACGAGGTCCAACTTCTGGGTGAAAAAGTTGACCCTCACCCTCAAGTTCCTATTAAATTTTTCCCCTCTCACCTTAAACCTATGCCCTCCAGTTCTTGATTCCCCAACCCTGGGAAAAATACTGAGTGCGTTCACCCTATCTGTGCCCCTCATGGTTTTATACACCTCCATAAGATCACCCCTCAGTCTCCCGCGCTCCTAGGAACAAAGTCCCAGCCTGTCCAACCTCTCCCTATAACCCAAGTCCTGGCAACATCCTTGCAAAACTTTTCTGCACTCTTTCCAGTTTAATAACATCATTCCTATCACAGGGCGACCAAAACTGAGCACAATACTCCGAGTGCGGCTTCACCAGCATCCTTATAAGATGAGAAATCCAAGCACAGATGTAACCCTTCTGATTCTTGACTGTACATATTGACAGTGGCCACTAAATAAGAATCCTCCGCACTCTTAAATTACCCTACAGTGTTGCAGCTGGATTTGAACAGAGAGCTATTTAAACGAGAAATATGAGCCGGGCTCAAACACCACCCCTCCCCTCCCCTCCAGTGTCAAATGCCCTGCAGTTTGTTGGCAAGGTTCAGTTCAACAAAGCTCTGACCATCTGGCTTCGATCAGTCTGTGTTTATAGTGTGAGCCATGCTGGAACAGTGCATAATGTTAATTCTGTTGGAATTTCACTGCATTAAGAGCTGTGTTCTTTTGAAAACAGGAGATAGAACATGGAACAGTGCAGCACAGGAACAGGCCCTCTGGCTCACCATGTTGTGCCAAAACAACTAAATTAGTCATCAAGTGCCCAGCTAAACTAATCCCTTCCACCTACACAAGGTCGATGTTCCTCCATTTCCTGCAGCTTCTTGTCCTTATCTTGGGAATGTATTGGATCTTACTGCAGCAGAAGTGCGATAATCTGCTGTCCAACAATTTGAGTGCCCGGGGTGGTGTTTGCCGTACTCCCTGTCTAGTTGTAGAGCAGAGAACCGTACAGCACAGGAACAGGCCCTTCGGCCCACGATGTCTGTGCCAAACACGATGCCGAATTAAATTAAATCCTTTCTGCCTGCACACGATCCACATCCCTCCAGTCCCAGCACATTGATGTGTCTGTCTAGCAGCTGCTTAAACCCCTCTTTCATATCTGCCTCCACCCCCACCCCTGGCAGCTCATTCCAGGCACCCACCACTCTCTGTGGGAAAAAAACTTGCCCCCACACATCTCCTTTAAACTTTCCCCTCTCACCTTAAATGCATGACCTCTGGTAATCGACATTTCAACCCTGAGAAATTGATTCGGACTGTCTACCCTATCTATGCCTCTAATAATTTTATAAACTTCTGTCAGTTGTTTTGGCTCTGGTTCACGAGCACTCGTCTACTTACCTGGGAACTGGTTCCCTCCCTCCCTCCCACTCACTGGGACCTGATTCCCTCCCTCCCTCCCTCCCATGCGCCAGACCACCCGGTTCCCTCCCTCCGTCCCACTCACTGGGAACCCGATTCCCTCCCTCCCTCCCACTCACTGGGACCCCGGTTCCCTTCCTCCCACTCACTGGGACCCCAATTCCCGGGTTGCTCTTAAACTCACAGTTCTGTTGGCCTTAATCCCTTGAAACTGACCTGGTTCTGCTCCCTGTAAACTAAGCTGGTTCACTGAAAAATCTATTATTCTGCCAAGTAACATCTGAAAAAATAGTATCTTAAAAATGTGTTTTGTAAAATACCTTCCAATAATCCAGAAATCGGTTTGTCCGATACCACCAGTGAGTGTCACAAGTGTTTCAGCTTAACAGAGTTTTATTCCAATGTCTGGTGCAGTTCCCACCAGCAATAAGCGAGGTGTTGAGAATTGTTGATGTTTTGCAGGTACCTGGGCCTTTCACACCACAGGGTTGGTCCGTGACCAGAATGTGCTGTGGATTTTCTTCGGGGAAAGAGCATCATCAGTCAAGCTTCAGATTTAATTATTACCTAAAATGTTGTTAATTGCTTTGCTTTACAGCCAACTGACCAGACCCATGTGTTTGCAGAGCTGTAGATTCCAACTGGTCCCAACTCCCGTGATGTCACTGTTACTGAAAGCCAAGGAAAGTCGTTCAACTTCAACCGCCGACTGTGGTCCATCTCTTCCCTCTGTCAGCGGTTCCCAGGTAGGAATCTGCACACCTCATCTGATAAATGTGTTTTATCTCTGGGGGGCCAATTTCCCCAGTGTTCATTCGGCCCTGTCTAGCATGTCCTCATACTAGCCCTGAAGCTGCCTCTTTTGTCCCCATCCCCAGAGAACTTACCATCTCCCACCCATCAATGGTTCCTTGGTGCATCCTCCCCTGCCTTCCACATCTCCTGCCAACGCTCAGCCCGCAGAACATGTCAAGGAAGCTTCCCTTCTCTGGCCCTTCCCAAATCCTTGCCCACCTCCCCGTGGCTTCCTCCTGAAGCTCTCCTAACATCGCTGAAACAGCTCCGAGTCGTGGACCGGGAAGCTAATGTTGTTCCTTTATTTAAGTCACCTCTCTTGGGTGTTCAGTCTGGTTCCGTTCAAACTACAAGCGTGGAGAGAGGCCTCTGCGATTCCCGGCCCTATGATGGAGAAGGTAATAAAAGTAGTTCTATAAAACTCTGGTTAGACCACACTTGGTCGCCTCATTATAGGAAGGATGTGGAAGCGTTGGAAAGGGTGCAGAGGAGATTTACCAGGATGCTGCCTGGTTTAGAGAGTATGGATTATGAGGAGAGACTAAGGGAGCTAGGGCTTTACTCTTTGGAGGATGAGAGGAGACATGATGGAGGTGTACAAAATATTGAGAGGAATAGATAGAGTAGACAGCTAGCGCCTCTTTCCAAGGGCACCAATGCTCAATACAAGAGGGCGTGGCTTTAAAGTAATGGGTGGAAAGTTCAAGGTGATATCAGAGGAAGGTTTTTTTACCCAGAGGGTGGTTGGTGCATGGAATGCGCTGCCTGGGGCAGTGGTGGAGGCAGGTACGTTGGTCAAATTCAAGAGATTACTGGATAAGCATATGGAGGAATTTAAAATGAGGGATATGTGGGAGGAAGTGGTGAGATAGTCTTCGGCGAGGTTTAAAGGTCAGCACAACATTGTGGGCCGAATGGCCTGTATTGTGCTGTACTGTTCTATGTTCTATTTTCTTTATTTCACATTGTTAGCTCTCGGGGGAATGTTGGTTGTAGTATTGCCCATCCTCGAAGATACAGTCATACACACAGAAACAGGCCCTTCAGTCCAACTCATCCATGCTGACCAAGAGGTCTATCTGAGCTACTCCCATTTGCCCGCGTTTGGCCCATATCCCTCGAAACCTTTCCTATCCGTGTACCTGTCCAAAATCGTTCTAAACATTGTCATTCTACCTGCCTCTGCAGCTTCCCCTGGCAGCTCATTCCACACACCCACCACCCTCTGTGTGAAAAACTTGCCCCTCAGGTCCCCTTTGAATCTTTCCCCTCTCACCTTAAACCTGTGCCCTCCAGTTTTGTACTCCCCTACCCTGGGAAAATGTCTGTGACCACCCACCTTATCTATGCCCCTAATGATTTTGTAAACCTCCATAAGGTCACCCCTCAGCCTCCTCAACTCAAGGGAAAATAGTCCCAGCCTATCCAGGCTCTCCTTACAACTCAAGCCCTCCACTCCCCGTAGCATCCTCAAACCTTTTTACAGCACCTTTTCCCTGCACCCTTTCCAGCTTAATGATACCCTTACTGTAGCTGCGCAACCAGAACTGCACACAACATTCCCAAGTACGGTCTCACCAATGTCTTGTACAGTTGTGATATCACGTTCCAATGCCGATACTCAATGCCCTGACTGATGAAGACCAGCCTGCCAAGCGCCTTCTTCACCACCCCCTCTACCTGTGTCGATATTACGTAAAGGCTAGCCAATTGGCCCATCGAGTCTATGCCATCAACTGCATTCACTTCCCTGGAACCTATTCCTCTTTCATCCTCACAGCCCCCAATTCCCCTTTCACCCACCGAAGGCATAATTTAAAATAACCTATCAACACAAGCATCGCTGGAATGTGGGAGGAAACCGGAGCCCTGGGGGGGACCCTGGCAATCACAGGGAGAACATGCAAATTTCGCACACAGACAGTCTCCACTGCCTCCCAGCTTCAGTGACCTGAGTTTGATCCCGACCTCCCGTCTCTGGAGCTGGGAGGCAGAAAATCTACTGCTGCGCCAGTGTTCGGGTACATTACACCTTACCGTAATGTTGTGCTTCTTTGCAGAAAGTTGAGGATCCGTCTGATTTAACCTACATGGTAGGTGTCTGCTTGCTTCATTCATTCCAGATTCCCTGTTCTGGAACCCCTTTAAATACATTTCCTGTTTTATTTCCAAAGGCTCCACAGTTCATGAACCAATTGGTTTATGAACATTCAGAGGTAAGTTACCGTTTGCAAAGCGTGCTCGGATTTACATCCAGCATGGAAGGTTGGGGGTGACTCTCTGACTCGCTGCTGATGCTTAAATCTCACACTGAGGTCGGAGCAGATCTTCCTGATGTTCACCATAAGCCTTGTTCAAAAATCATCAGTGCGGAGGAGGGATGTTGATCTTCCGAAGTGCTGAATCGTGATTCCACTGCGCCTTGGCCGCGACCCGGTAGCCCGAGTATTGTCTGATTACCCTGTTCCTCGGCTCATCGGGGCTGTACGGCGCTAATCCTGGCGTGTTCAGAGCTTGGATGGCCTGCTCCCTACTGTCTGAGGCGACAGAACAGATGCATGCAGAGAACATGAGTAATGTACTGCAGTCTTACAGAGGACCTGTCCCCACCGGTATTGTACCCCAGTGTTATACAGTGACAGACTCGTCCGCATCAGTACTGTACCCTAGTGTAATACAGTGACACATTCATCCACATCAGTACTGTACCCCAGTGTTATACAGCGACAGACCCATCCCCACCAGTACTGTAGTCTGGTATTATGCAGAGACTGGCCCGTCCCCACCAGTACTATATCCCAGTGTTATACAGCAACAGAACCATCCCCACTGGTACTGTACCCCTGTGTTATACAGGGACAGGCCTGTCCCCACTGGTACTGTACCCCGGTGTTATACAGTGGCAGACCCATCCCAACCAGTACCGTACCCCGGTGTTATACAGCAACAGACAAGTCCCCGCTGGTACTGTGCCCTAGAGTTATACAGGAGCAGTGATATTTCAGCCAGTAACACTCCTTCGTCACAAGGACAGCCCTCTCATGCCTGAACCAGCCAAACCATGGGGTTATTTATTTAGTAACAATCCAACTAATTGTTGAATTTCTGTGTTGTTCCAGAAAGTAAATTGATTCGAAGATCATACACTTCATAGATGCTGGCCTTCCCGATGATACTCTCCAGAGCATGTTTCTTCATTCGTCCTGTCCTGTAGTTAAGCCTAGTTTCAGAGTTCACACTATTATATAGAAACCTTATATTCAAGCGAGCATTCAGCAACACATTGTCATTTACTTTCCGTAACTGCACAATGATTCCAATGCAGTCTTTGCTCATCAAATAGAAGACCTTCGCCCTGAACTCAGCCCCACTATCGTCTTACACCCACCACATCCCCATCTGCACAAGCTTTCCCTGATCTCCCTTCACCTGATTTTCCCCTCCTCTCCTCCCTGCCTTCCACCAACAACTCCTCCATGCTTTGAATCCAATTCCTAACTCTTCTCATCTTCGGCTTCTCTTGCCTACTCTCCACTCTGGTCTCTGGGGTTCCCCCACGGGTGTGTGGTTCAGTAGTGTTCACAGTGGAATTGTTCACGCTTGAAGCAAAATCGTCTGGAACGGCAGCCCAAACTGGGTGAGATATCCCAGGACAAATTCCATTCATCCCGCCGAGGATACCCATCCAGTGGGTCTGGCACCAAGTTTCACACGAGACATGCTGGTGGTAAAATAGATATGCAATATTAATCACTAACCTGGTATGTAAAGATTGAGTTGGATAAATCAATCATTCTGGTGTGAGTGCCAATTGGAGTATGTCACTTTCATTGGGTAATATTCAACATTTGACAGAACAGTTCATTCTGTTGTTGATCAGGACTGTGCCTAATCCAGGACTAAAGCACAAGGCTTCACCACACAGTTTCTAGCACCGGAGTTTTACCCCGAACAGGGAACTAACCCACCCCTCCCTCCACCACCTGGCTCCATCCACCCATTAACCCCTGCTCACCTGGCTCCACCTATCACTTGCCAGTTTTTGCCTCACCCGTCCCTCTCACCTCTCTGTACCAGCCCTCGACACTCTCAGTCCTGATGCAGGGTCTCACCCGAAACGTTGGCTATTCCTTTGCCTCCATAGATGTTGCCCGACCTGCTGAGTTCCTCCAGCAGCTAAGTCGCTAACCTTTACTTGACTGGCAACCAATCTGATGCAATAAAATGTCATTTCAATTAAGTTGAAACCACTTTTAGCAGTTATTCTTGTTAATAACATGCAACAGGTTCATTCTCCTAATTTCCTCTGTGTCCCTACAAGGGAATGATCAATTGCATTTCTGCATCGCCCACCATAAGTAGCACCAAATGTTTGCTCGAGAAATCTTCAGCATCCTACATGTAGCCCTTCCCCGCACCAAGCAGATGCATTCAAATCCAGGAGAAAAACCAGTGATGTAAGAGTCTGCTGAAAGTCAAATCACTTCAGATACTGAAGATATGAAGAACAATCAGAAGCTGTCTGAACAAGAAACAAAAACTTGAAGCAATGAGTGCCCATTATCAGACATACATTGCTGAGGGCACGGTTGATTCATGTGGTAAAACGAATTACAACGTATACAACTTTGTAACACATGGGTTATGTTGCAGCTGGGATATTGGATGCAGCTCTGGGCCGGTCCTGTGGGGATGATGTGAATTCACTGGGAAGGGTGCAGAAGGGATTCACCAGAATGTTGCCTGGGATGGAGCGGTTCAGTTATGGGGAGAGACTGGATAAGTTGGGATCATTTCCCTTTGGAACAGGGGAGTCTGATGGGAGAACCAGACTGAGGTACACAGAATAAAGAGGGGCAGACAATGGATGGAGGTGGAGTCTTTGAAGGATAGAATGGATGTACAGTTCAGAAAGGAATTAGGAGGGCAAAAAGCAGCCATTGGATCTACCCAGCAGATATGACAAAGGAGAATCCTTAAAGATTCTTTCTGTGTCTTTAAAGGGAGAGAGGACTGTCCCGATACAGGGTTTCGACCAGAAACATCGACAATTCCTTTCCTCCGATAGATGCTGCCCGACCCGCTTGAGTTCTTCCAGCAGATTGTTTGTTGCTCCAGATTCCAGCATCTTGTGTCTCCAGGGAGTAAGTCCCCTTGACAATCAATGTGGTAACCCACAGGAAATGAGCAAGGTCGTAAATGAATATTTCTCATCTGCATTTACCCAGAAGGATGTGGAAGCTGAGGGAATCCAGGGAAGAGAACAGTGGTGTCCTGAAACTTATCTGTGTTAGAAAAGGGTGGAGCTGTTGGATATCCTAAACTCATAAAGGTGGAAAATCCCCGGGGCCTGAAGAAAGGAGGCTGAGAGGTGACATGATAATGGTAAATAAAATTATGAAGGGCAGACATAGAGGAGATAGTGTCTGTTTCCCTTGGTAGGGTTGTCTAAAACTAGAGGGCAAAGGTTTAAGGCAAGAGGAAGGAAGTTTAAAGGTAGTCGGAGGGCTGTTTTTACACAGGAAGAGAGCTGGTGTCTGAAATGAGCTGCCAGAGGATTTTGGTAGCATATGATATACCACCAAAATGCTATGCAACACCCCCTGACATGAGAGAATCGAACCACCTACTCTGGACATGCAGCAGCAATAACATCAATACCTTAGGGGTCACCAATGATCAGATTCTCCACTGGCTCAGTGACATAAATTGTTAGCTACGAGGGCAGATCAGAGATGGTTATCCCATGGTGTGTGATTCATCCCCCAACACTCCAGGGCCTTTTCACGATCCACAAGTCAGAGCTCCACTTGGCAGGTTGAGTGTAGCCTGGACCACCCAAGAGCTCGATGCCATGGGTTTGCGAGTTTGCGAGGGGGATGGGAACCAGAGGGGTAGGTCAGAGGAAGAAGTGGATGGGGAAAAGTCAGATCTAACATGTAGAGAGGCTTTGAGGGCTGAGAAGTGGCAGATGGAGCTCAATCCAGAGAAGTGTGAGGTGGTACACTTTGGAAGGACAAACTCCAAGGCGGAGTACTAGGTTAATGGCAGGATTCTGGGTAGTGTGGAGGAGCAGAGGGATCTGGGGGTTCATATCCACAGATCACTGAATGTTGCCTCTCAGGTGGATAGGATAGTTAAGAAAGCTTACGGGATGTTAGCTTTCATAAATCTTGGGATAGAGTTTAAGAGCCGCAAAGTGATGATGCAGCTTTACAAAACTCTGGTTAGACCACACTTGGAGTATTGTGTCCAGTTCTGGTCGCCTCATTATAGGAAGGATGTGGAAGCGTTGGAAAGGGTGCAGAGGAGATTTACCAGGATGCTGCCTGGATTGGAGATTATGGATTATGAGGAGAGACTATGGGAGCTAGGGCTTTACTCTTTGGAGAGAAGGAGGGTGAGGGGAGACATGATAGAGGTATCCAAAATATTAAGAGGAATAGATATAGACAGCCAGCGCCTCTTTCCCAGGGCGCCAATGCTCAATACAAGAGGGCATGACTTTAAAGTAATGGGTGAGAAGTTCAAGGGAGATACCAAAGGGAGGTTTTTCACCCAGAGAGTGGTCGGTGCATGGAATGCGCTGCCTGGGGTGGTGGTGGAGGCAGATATGTTGGTCAAGTTCAAGACATTGTTAGATAAGCATATGGAGGAATTTAAAATGGGGGATATGTGGGAGGAAGGGGTTAGATAGTCTTAGGCGTGGTTTAAAGGTCGGCACAACATGGTGGGCCGAAGGGCCTGTATTGTGTTGTATTGTTCTATGGTTCTATGGAGGAGAAAGCAGCCCATTTGATCAGTATCCCATCCATCACCTTCAACGTTAACGGCTTCTTCCCACGCCACACTGTGGGACAACGGATGACCATCACAGAAACTGCAAGGTTCTGCTCTCCCTTGTGGACCAAACGGGGATGTTCTGCAAAGTAATGACCCAGCCTGCGTTTGGGTTACACAACCTAGAGGAGATCACATTGTAAAGTTGATGTGTTTATTTTTCGTTCTCCATGGGACGACATTTTCTTATTTCAGAAATACGGGAAATGCTGTGTATCCATCTGTTCTAGAGAGCAAGATTTCTCTCCCTCTGTCTCCCTGTCTCCCCCCCCCCACCCCCCACCAACACACACACCGCTCTCTCCCTCTTTCTCTCCCTCTCTCCCCATCCCACTGTCTCCCCGTTCTCTCCTTCGTCTCTCTCTCGTCCCCTTCTGTCCTTCTCCTCTCCCCGCTCCCCCTCCCCTCTCGCGTCCTCCCCTTCTCTTTAATTCCTCTGCCAACATTTACATTTTCCACAGACAGAGCAACAATTAACAAAAGTTCTCCACGCTGTCCACCGATGCTGCCTGACCTGCTGAGCATGTCCAGCATCATCTGTTTCTTGACTTGGGGGAACGCTCCGAACATAAATTAAAAGTGGGACGGAATTTCAGACGTGCACATGTTCTTCCACTACAGTCTCACATGAAACAAGCAGGTCTGAAGGCAAACAATCTCCAACATAATTCAGTTGGTGATCGGCAACTCTCCCCAGACCTTGAACGGGGAAATTCCCTGGATAATAAAATTTTTCCTGAATTCCGGGCCAATCGCGCCGTCAGCAAAGTAAATAGACACCTTGTGTGAGTTGGCTGCCACCCGACTCAAAGAAGAACGTCCATCACTTGCTGACAGTAGCAGAGATCGGGCACTCGCCTCCAAGATAGACGTGCGCCTTCGTTGACCAAGGTTCCTCTGCCGCTTGCTTGGAGTTTGCACGTTTTCCCTTCTGATGGTCAGCAAACAGTAATCAAAAAAAAACTGCTGGAGGAACTCAGCAGGTGAGGCAACGTCTGTAGAGCCAGAGCGATGGTCGGCATTTCCGGTCGAGACCCTGCAGAGTGACTGAGGACGTCAAGGGGGTGGGGGGGGGCGCAGACAGAAGGAGGCGATGAGCGGGAGGGGCGAAGCAGGAGGTGGTAGGCGATACCAGCTGAGAAGGTGGGTAATGGTCAGAGGGAGTCCATTGGGTGGAGGGATGGAGGTGGACTTAGAGGCTGGACGGCGACGTGGAGAAAACAACGGGCTGCAGATTCTGGAATCTGATAAAGGAAGAAGATGATGTGGAACCAGAGATAAGGGAGGGGCGATGGGCAGACGGAACCAGCGGGGAAGGATATAGCCGACCTCGTGGCTCAAATTTGGTGGCGAAATGGAGCCAGGTGAGTGGAGAAAGAACGGGACGGGGAGGGGGTTGCGAGGATGGTTTGGAAAGAAGGGTGTGTGAGAGAACACAGGTGGACCAGAAGGAGGGGAAGGAACAGAATGGGTGTGGGTTCCTTGAATTTGGAGAATTCGTCGGGGTGGAGACTGCCCAGGCGGAATGTGAGGCGCTGTTCCTCCAGTTTGAGTTTGGTCTTGCGCCGGCAGTGGAGGAGGCCGAGGACAGACAGGTCAGTGTGGAAATGGGGAGGGGAGTTGCAGGGTCTTGATCCGGAACGTCGTCCATCCCTACACCCACACTCAACGATCCAGGAACAGCTTCTTCCCCTCCGCCGTCAGATTTCTGAAAGGCCCATGAACCCACGAACACTACCTCCTTCTGCACTATTTGCTTATTTTTACAACTCATAGTAATTTGTATGTCTTTATGTACTGCACTGCACTGTTGCCGCAAAACAACAAATTTCACATGTCAGTGATAATAAACCTGATTCTGAATCTGAGGGAGGGAAGAGGTTGAAGGGAAATAAGTAGTGGGTGGGATTGATTGGATTCCCTCAGAGCCGGCAGACACTGTATGTTGCAAGGAATCGTGCGAAAAGAATCGACGACGATGCTTTAGGGTCCTGAGATAATGGCCTTCTCTGATGCTAATCTTAGATGCTCAATTTGCCGTCCCATAATCAGTAGAAGAAGTAACGAGCGACCTTTCTCTCCCCTCTCAACCATCAGCATGAAACAAACAAACTGCCGGAGCTCCGCGGGTGGAGCACCATCTGTTGTGGGTGTGGAGGGGGGTGGGGGTGTAGGAATTGTCGACATTTCGGGTCGAAACCTGCATCAGGACCGATTCCCTTGCCCCACTCAGCCGCCGAGTCCCTCCACATCGTTTGTTGCTCGGGATTCCAGCGTCTGGAATCTGAAAACGGAGGAATTTCTCTATCCAGAGGGCGGTGAATCTGTGGGATTCGTTGCTGCAGAGGGTGGTGGAGGCCAAGTCATTGGGTGTACTTTAAGGCAGAGATTGACAGGTTCCTGACTGGTGAGGGGGATTAAGAGTTGCGGGGAGAAGGCGGGAGAATGGGGTTGAGAAAAAAATCAGCCATGATTGAATGGCAGAGTAGACTCGATGGGCTGAATGGTCTAATTCTGCTCCTGTATTTTATGGTCTTATAATAGACGGATTCTTGAGGGGGTTAAGGGTTACAGGGAGAAGGTGGGGGAATGGGTTTAAAAATTATTCATGACTGAATGGCGGAGCAGACTCTGTGGGACGGATGGCCTAATTATGCTCCTATATCTTATGGTATTATGGTCTAATTTTCTTTGCACAGAGGGTGGTATATATGCTGAATGAGCTTCCAGATGGAATGGATGAGACAGGTAAAGTAACAGCTTTTAAAAGACAGTTGGACAGGTACATGGATCGGATGGAAGGTGATGGGCCAAACGCGGGTAAATGGGACTAACTTGCATGGGGCATCTTGGCCGCCATGGACTAGTTGCCCCGAAGGGCCTGTTTCTATGTGGTATGACTCAGTTTGCAGTGTCTTGTATTTTGAGTCTATCCCGTTCCTGAGATGGTCAGCAAACCCCCTGCGAGCAGCGACTATACACTGCGCAATTCTGTCTGCATCCATTGTTGAGTCGCTCTCCCTCTCTCTCTCCCTCTCCCTCTCCCTCTCCCTCCCTCTCTCTCTCTCTCTCCTTTCTCTGTCTCTAGATGGCTCCCTTTCCGAGGCCGTTTCAAGACATTATTTATGTTTTCATAGCCGCCTTCGCCTATTTCTGTCTTTATATTGCGTCTCATTCTTTTTTTGTTGAGTTATTGTCAGCTTTAAATGGGTTAAGTCTGAAGAGGACTAATGGCCGTGTTTGTTTTAGTTAATAGGTAATCCGGTTGTTTAGAGGAGCTGCGAGTCGTTCGCCGTTTCCAGCAGGACTGAGCGGGATGCAGCGACACCGACTCGGCGCCGTTGCCGTTTGGCTGCTTCTGTCCGTCGGTGAGCGCCTTTTCCACGTCGTTGTTGGTTCACTGAACAGCAACCGGGGAAAGTTAATTGCGAAAGTTTTGATGAAGTTAGTTCGGGGATGAGGTGCTTTAGTTATGTGTTTGAACTGGAGAAGCTGGGGTTCTTCTCTGAACAAGAAGGTTGCGAAAGGTGATCGAGAGGGCGGAGGCGGGATCGATGGAGGGAGATCGTTCCCATTGGTGGAGGGGTAAAGGAGCAGGTGACGTGGAGTAAATGTTGAATGGCAAACAAAATACTTAGCATGGAGTGGTTGGGGTACGGAAGACGCTGTCCGGGGGAGCAGCGGGGTCAGATTCAATTGTTGCGGTTACGAGGAGATGAGAGGTTTGCAGGGCGGGGATAGAGATGGGAGAGAAATGGGGTGGGGAAAGTGAGGGGGGGGGGGGGAGAGAAAGAGAGATGGAGGGAGAGAGAAGAGAATGAGGCAATTTGGATATGTGTGTGTGTGTGTGTGTGTGAGAGAGAGAGAGAGAGAGAGACAGACAGACAGACAGAGATGAGGGGTCAACGGGACAGAAAGTAGAGCATACTGGAGATACACAGCATGTCAGGCAGCATCTGTGGAAAGAGAAGCGGTTTGCAGACAATGACTTCCTCCGAACTGACTGCTCCCTCAGAGATGATACAGATTTGGCGGGATTTTCTGTGAGTTACCAACTGTAACCAAAAGCAAACATAAGATTGATAGTGGAATAGGCGCCGCTCGGTGTCCGTTTTTGGATAATAGCGAGGATTCCGTTAACACTGACTCTGCTCCTTCAGTTGACTGCAAACAACTTACCATTTCGGTCGAAAGGACGCTGATCAATGCGGCAGTCGGGGACACGGTGATGCTGAATGTGACGCAGTCTCAGTCTGTGAAGAGAGTTGTCTGGAAGCATAACGGAGCGCCCATTGTAACTTGGAGGCAGAAGATTACAGATGTTAATAATAATTACAAGGGTGGCGTTGAGTTATCGCTCCCGAGTGGATCCCTCTGGTTAAAGTCAGTGAGTCTAGCAGACAGGGGAGAGTACGTTGTCACCATGACTCCCAGCAGAGGAAGTTCCGCAGATGCGAAAATGAATCTGCAAGTATTTGGTATGTTATTTGATCGTTAAACATTTGGATACCAATGCAATATGCAATGATAATCGCAGCAGTGTATGCAAACTCTGAACTAGATCAGGATTTCACGCCTTTTTTTTGGGGGGGGCGGATTTCGGATATGTGTGTGTGTGTGTGTATTTGTGTGTGTGTGTGTGTGTGTGTGTGTACAGCCAACAATATGTTTATATCGTATTATATCAAGGCAGCAGTAACTGTTGAAAATCTAAAATGAAGAGTAACTAAGCGTTAATTGCAATGACGTCTCAGGAAGAACGGTTAGTTAGATGATACTAACGATAAAATAGACACTGAACTGGTTGGAAACATTTTTGGTAAAAGGACAACTTCCCTTCAATAAATAACCAGGTGGGTGATAACACGAACACTCCGGAGAATTTGACTAAAGTAATGAATACTGAAGCAAAGTGACAGTTAGAGGTGAGGCCAATGATCTCAGGTGATAAGAGGAACACATACCGGAGGGACAATCACCCGACACCCGCAAACTGACCTAACTTTATAATGGGGACGGTTACAGATCTATTATTCCAGGGGAGCGATCGCAACTTAAGATCCATGTCGTGTGTTCGTGCCCCCCAGGATAACAGAGGGATTGAAATGCAGTTAATCAAATTATGTGGAATACGTGAAAAAAACACTGCCGGATAATATTTGCTGTTCAAGGACTGAAATCGCCCATATTACTTATTCTGGACTATATGCACCTCCAGTCCCGTATCAATGACGTTGACCCTTAACTGTCTGATTTGCTTACGGAGGCAAATACGGAGCATTGAGCCCACTCTGTCCGCGCTGGATCCTGCCAAAGTCATCCAAGTCCACCCGCCTCGCCCCTTGTCTCTGACGCATGCCCACCAATTCACCTCCGGTGCTTTTGCCACTTAGCTACACTGAATAATTTGCAGTGGCCAATTAATCTATCGGTACATCTGTGGGAGGAAACTGGAGTAAACAATAGCGATAGGAGAATGTGCAGTCTCCATACAGAGAATATCCGAGTTAAGGAACAAACTCGGGTCCGCAGAGCTGTGAGGCAGCAGCACGAACTGCCCGTTATGAGGTCTCGTTACTTCAGTGCGGTCTGGGAGTTCATCCACTCCACAGACAGCAACTGTTACAACTGACTCGCTTACAAGTGCGGACCTTGCCAAGAGAAAATGCAAAATATAACAGCAATCCCAAACACAGCTTCACCTCGGTTGGATCAAAGGAAAATTCAGTGGCCGTTAAATATATTAGAATTCAGGCTGTTTGGAACTGCACAAAGGGATGAAAGGGTTGTCCCGTCAAGAGAGGCTGGAGAGGCTGGGTCTTGTGCCTTGGACTTTAGCAGAACGAGCGGCGACCTCGTTCAAATGTTTATGATCCTAACTGGGCTTGACAGGGAAGATATTGGGTTATTTTCATTGGTGGGAGAGTCACGAACGAAGGGACATCACGACAAAAGAGGGGTCTTTAAAACTGAGGTGCAGAGATTTTTTTAATCTCTCAGACGCTGGCGAATCTCTGGAGTTCTTTACTCCGGAGACAGATCAAAAGATCCATTTAAGGTGGAGATGCCTAATGATCAAGGAATTAAGGATAACGGGGAGCTGGCACAAGAGGGGTTGTTGAGACCAGCACAGAGTGGCTGTGATCAGATTGAACAGCGGGAAAGGCTCAAGGGGGCTGATAACCTCTTCCTGCTCCTATTTTTTGAGCATTTTATTTGGCTTTGGCAGGTTATTTTGTTGCTATGCGCATTGACCCTGATTGTACATTTCTACAACCAGCCCTTTGCAGTTTCGAAGGGTTCAAAGTTTGTGTGCCACAGTGCCGACATATATTTTGCCCCATCGAAATTATATCCGAATTGAGGATGATTCGTAGATTGGGAGCGGGAAGACATATAGTCGATAGCTGATTCAGGGTGTGTAAAGATAATGTCTCGAACCGTTCTCGTGCCTGATCTGAGAAGTGTAAAACAACATTCACTCTATACATAACTGGAAGTTGGAAATCAATTCATAGAGGGTCTATAGAAACTCCCTTTTCCTCTTTTTCCTCTGTCTCTCTCTGTCTCTCTCCATCTATCATTCACCTGCCACTGTCTGCCAACTCCGTTCCCAGCTCCTCTCCCCGATCGGCCACACCGCTCCTCAGTCCACCAATCGCCGCAGAATCCTTCCTCGCCACTGCCCTCCTTTACACTGGTCATCTCGCCTCGCCACTCCTAGTCCTGATGCGGGGTTTCGGCCCGAAACGTCGACAATCCCTTTCCCCCGACAGATGCTGCTCGACTCGCTGAGCTCTTCCAGCAGGTTTTTCGTTGCGCCTGATTCCAGCATCTGCACTTTTTTTTCATTCCCTGGAAAGTCCGTGCACCTTGCAATGACCTTCTTTCAGTGACCACAACCCTTCTGAGAAAATAAGACCTGATCTGCAGTCATTAATTTACACACTTATCTTTCTCGTAATAAACATAGTAATCAGGTCGTGTTCGCATGTAACCGTGTGATTCAACCAAGCAGGTTAAAATATTGCACCGATTTATGTATTTCGACCATTTCAATTATTTGGAAAATCCTCGTTTCCGAATCTATTCACAGAACCGATTTCCTTCGTGCGCATTTCGACCACTGTTGAAAATCCGGTGAAAATAAATTGCTGGACCTTTCTGACCTGCGAGGTTACTGGCAATTTTACCCGCATTCTTTGGACTGTCGGCGACGCGGCTCTTCAGAGTAACGCAAGAACAATTTTAGCCTCGGAAAATGTCACAGTGATAATACTTGGCGTTACAACGGCCGATGCTGGCGAATACCGGTGCAATGCAAGCAGCCCCATTAGTCAAGGGGCAAGCGAGGTCTACATTTTGAATGTTAGCGGTGAGTACAATCGATGACACCTTTGTGTTGAACGATTTCAAGTCCATTGATAATTATTCAGTTCGACCTTACTTAAGCAAGAACGCATTCTGAATTTCATTTAATTCGGATGTACCGAGGGATCTTGGGGTCCAAATCGCTAGATCTCTGAAAGAGGCTTCCCAAGCACGTAGGGTGGTAAAGAAAGCCTGGCATCCTTGCCTTTATTGGTCCGGGCATTGAGTACAAGATTAAAGAAGACGCGTTGCAGCTGTATAAAACTTTGGTTAGGCCGGACTTGGAGTATTGCGTGAAAGTCTTGTCGCCAAATTACAGGAAGGGTGTGGGGGCTTTGGAAGAGTACAGATGAGGTTCACCGGGATGCTATTTGGATTCCAGGGCATGAGCTATAAGGAGAGGTTGGACAAACTTGGGTTGTTTTCTCTGAAACGTCGGAGGTTCAGGGGAGACGTGATAGGAGTTCATAAAATTATGAGAGGCACAGACACGGTAGAGGGATAGATTTATCGAGTAACAAAAGGTAGAATGAGCCACGTGACAAGCGGCTCGTAATTTCTTGATAGCACGAGAGTGCAGGATCCCGGGAGCCCGCAGTCAATGACGCAGCAACAAGGCAGAACGAGGTCGTTCGGCCCATTACGTCGAGATCTAAACCTTGACCTTCAAAAGGCGAGGGAGTCGAGTGGCGTTTCAAGGCTGACGTCATTTTACTTCCGATAGATCAAGGGCGACATAAAATTCGGGACAAGTAGGAGGGTCTGAAGTCGAGACGCATTTCAGAAACGCTCCACTTGAAGGTCGATGGTGTCCTGATGGGAGTCTATCGAACTTTTAAAGATTTTTGTGCAGCGGACTCTGCATCGTAAACAAACAAATCCAGTCGCGGAGGAGAGGTGTTGAATGACATACTTCCAGTAAACATGCCAGACATTCAGATGTAACTCCCCTGTCAATCAAGTTCAACTAAAGAAAGGGAGTTGTACCAGACATTGTTTTTCAATCGCCTTTGATACCTCCGTAGGGTCCACGCAGTTGGAAGCTGAAGCACTCGTCAGCATCGCGGCGGTTATGGGCATGATTGCGCTCCTGGCTCTGATCACGGTGGGAGTTCTGGTCCACAGGATAAGGCAACTGGGGCGGAAAAAGTCCGGTAAGCAAGTTACCAAACGTATTGGGCGTGGTCAGCGAATACAGCTGCTTCTGTCAGATAGATTGGTGTCAAGAACGGAGGGAGCTGCTCCCTTCTCTGTGAAGTTCTGACCTTGTGAGGGAATTTCTTTTCTATTTCTTTTCCATTTCCAACCTGAAACCCTCATCATGGGGGCAATTCTGAACGACTTTCCGTCTGTAATTTCTCGCCCAGCCATCTGTTGTGCCGTTCACCGCTGTTACCCGGCTGACGCGCCTGGGTTTAGTTATTGCCTTCTAAGTTTACGTAGCGTGCGGAGTCTCGGTTCGCCGATGGCTTAGCGACTCACGTATCATTGCAGAACTTATGTCCCAGGAAAGGGGCTACTGGGCCAAAGCAGTCCACGCTCCACTCGAACTCCCTCCCGGATTCCTGATCTGAACATATTAGCGTATCCTCTATTTTTTTCTTCCTCGCAAGCTTATCCGAACTCGGTAATATTCTCCTCATCGGTATTGGGGTATTAACATTTTTCCCTCAAGTTATAACTGAATTCCTTCAAAAATACCCCATCTCTAATCACCATCATAAGGAAATTCTCAAGGCTCATTGGTCAACTCTCTCAACGCAGTTCCGGGCTCTGGCCACCAGGTGAGATTTTATAAAAAAATCTTTGAAACTTTCCTTCCAAGGTAATCTTTAACCACCTCATCAACCAACTCCTCGTTTTTTTTTTCTTGAGATCATCAGGGCAATTTACTAATATTAAATAAACCCGACGCTGGTGAAATTTGATGCAAAGTCTGACTGAAGTGAAAAACAGCAACTTAGACTTAAAACTAACGTTTTCTCGCTTTCCAAGCTCTAATGAAGGGTTGAAAATTGGAACAAAAATAGTGGAAATATAGGAAATTAATCTTGAAGATGTTAGAACATCTCAACAGGTCAGGCAGTATCTGTGGAAACAGAAACAGTTAACAGTTAATCTGCTGAGTTTTCCAGCAATTCCTGTTTGTTTTTTTATTGATGCAGGGTCTGCGGCACAAAAATCTCTCACAATTAGGACACCCACAGCCTGTTTTGTTTCTCTCTCAAGAGAAAATGCTTCTTCCATCTTTATATTTAAAAAGATTGACAAATAAATAACCCATAATTTGTCACAGAAAGGCAGAATAAAGTAGCAGAACAAACTTGGAAAAAGAGATTCTGCTGGTGATGAAAACATCTCACCGCATGAGCAATGAGAAGCATTCTTTAACTACAGGACTTATTTCTGAAAGTCAGGCATCCGGTTGAACCATAGAATTCACATAAAGAAATGTTGAACGAAATCACACCCAAGTGGCAGTTCATGACTCAAAACGCAACTCTGAGGTTGAAAAGGCGGAGGAAATCGGTTCCTTATGACATTATTACAAACCGATGTTTATTATAAAGACTGAGTATTTACGTTTGTAACTTCAAAACAAAAGCAAACTGCAAGCGCTGGAAGTCTGAAGTCAAAGCACGAAATGGTGGAGACATCCCGGAGCTGAGGCTGTACCTGTGGAAATCAGAAACAGAGTTAAAGTTTCTGGTCGTAGGCTCTTCATCAGTACTGGGGAAAGTGAGAAAACAAATTAGTTTTAAGTTCCGGTTGCTGTCTGCTCTCATTCCGACTTTGGCTACCGCCAGATTTATCCAACTCTGGTGAATTGCACGGTTCGGACGTAAAGGATCCAAGGCTGGTGATGATTGGGGCCCTGCTTTGGAAAGAACATCTATTCTTGGTTTATTGCCTGTGCCTCCCTAATGTTATTATTTGGTGGCCTATAGACAACCCTCACCGTTATTTTTTTTTCCCTTTACTATTCCTAAGGGCAGACACGTTAGTGTAGTGGTTAGCATAACACTATTACAGCGCCAGCGACCCGGCTTCAATTCCGGCCGCTGTCTGGAAGGAGTTTGTACGTTCTCCCCGTGTGTCTGCGTGGGTTTCCTCCGGTGCTCCGATTTCCTCCCACATTCCAAAAACGTATGGGTTAGGAGCTGTGGGCATGCTATGTTGGCGCCGGAAGAGTGGCAACACTTGCGGACTGCCCCAGAACACGCCATGCAAAAGATGCATTTCATTGTGTGTTTCTATGTACATGGGGACCAATAAACATATCTTGTCTTCTCTTGTCTAAAAAAAGATGTCTGCACCTTATCTAGTGGCCAGAGCTGGAAGCTGCGTTGCAAGTGTTGATTGAGGAGCATGGACTGATAGTTCATGTCACAAATGGATGTTGAAGAAGTGTCACGTAACAATAATGCTCTGATGCGTTCACTGTTTGTTGAAGGTATCCGAATTAAAAAATAGGAACAGTAATGCTAGCGTTTGTTGTGATTTCAGAAACCTATACACTAGCTACCATAAGTGAGAGGTTGTCCACGCTGCCCGTGTACGATAACTACATTCCATCAATTGATGACAGAGTAAGTATTGCGTGCTCATAGTGTGACCTGCATATATTCCACGGTGAATGTGCTAATTGTAGTTCTGGCATTAGAAATAATAACAGTTCCTCAAAGAAATACTTAGTAGGTTTGCAGGTGGACACCATCATAGGTGGTTGTTGGTTAACAGTGAAGGACGTTTATTGGTAATTACAGAGGGATCTTGATCAGCTGGGTAAGTGGGTCGAGGAAAGTCAGATGGAGTTTAATTCAGATTAGCGCGAGGTGTTGCACTTTGGGAAGACAAATCAGGGTAGGACTTTCATAGTTAACTGCAGGGCCCTGGGGCATGTTGGAGGACAGAGGGACCCAGGAGTACAAGTACGTGGCTCAATGAAAGTGGCGTCCACAGGTGGGACAGGGTGGGTGAAGAAGGTTTTTGGCACGCTGGCCTTTATCAGTCAAGGCACTGCGTACAGAAGTTGGGATGTTATGTTGCAGTTGTACAAGACATTGGTGAGGCCGCATTGGAATATTGTGTTCAGTTTTGATCACCCTGATGTGGGAAAGATGCCTCTTCGCTGGAAAGAGTGCCGACGAGATTTACGAGGATGCTTCCGGGACGAGTGGGGCTGAGTTATCGAGAGAGGTTGAGCAGGCTAGGACTTTTATCACTGGAGCGTGGCCGAATGAGGGGTGGTCTTACAGAGGTGTATAAAGTCATGAGGGGTACAGATATGCTGAATGCACGCAATCTTTTCCCCAGGGTTTGAGAATCAAGAACTAGAGGGCATAGATTTAAGGTGAGAGGTGAGAGGAGGGGAAAAATTGACGGTCAACCTTTCAGATCTCGACCTCATTTCCCTCCATGACTGCTGCCTGACCTGCTGAGTTCCTGCTGCTCCTTTGTGTGTTGCAGAAGGAGAGGGCAGAAGTAGGTTGCGTGATAATATAACATGAGGTAAGACGGGAGGCGACGGAGTACCGCATGAATGGCATTGATGGTTGCATTTTTCTTTTTCTCCCTGTCGTAAACCCAATGAAATCTTGAACTTTTTGGTTATTTGATCAAAATCAAGTGACCTCCGCGGAAGTAAACGGGGGAAATAATTAATGCAGCCACACCGGTTATCCGGGGTGCAGGACCGGTCTCAGTTGCTTTTCCCTTGGAAAGAAAAATCGCTTTGGCACCATTTGAACGCAGCCGTTTTCCAGTCCAGTTTGATACATTGAAGTTTTGCTTGAAACGGAATTTGCAGTCTCCTGGAATCAAGGCCCTCCAGAGATGTGCCGGACAATCTGACCTGAGTTATAGTGGATTGAACAGTCCACACAGAAACAGGCCCTTCGGCCCTTGGTGTCTGTGCCGACCATGAAGCCATTTAAACTGCACTTCTGCTTGCACATGGTCTGTATCCCTCCGCTCCCTGCCTGTTCATGTGTCTGTCGAAATACCTCTTAAGCTTTGCTATCGGACCTGCCTGCAACACCTCCCCTGGCGGCGCAGTCCAGGCACCTGTCACTCTCTGTATAAAAACAACGTTCTTATTGACTCTTCCGTATCTTTGCAGAAAGAACGTGGAAACAATGATCAGCCAGATTCTCAGTACATGGTAGGTTTCTGTTGATTTGAAAAATTGCAGACTCTTCCATTGTTGCAACCGACAGAAACGAACTTCCTTCGTTATGTCTTTACAGGGTCTTCAATTCAGACGGGAGTCCGTGTATGATCAGCTTAAGAGGTACTTCGAACCACGGCGCGTTCGACCATGGAGATAAACTCCCGGGGAAATATTCTGGACGATTGTCACCGGGTTTAAAATTGAGCAGGCAACAACCAAATTAAGAACTCTGAGGTTCTTTCCAAGAAGTTTGATGGTATTTTTTTTCTGCGGGAATGGGAAACATTCCATGAAGTTGACCGCAGACTTCCATCGTCCACATTGGCCTTCAGGGTCCAATTAATCACCAAGGAGCCGAGGTGGGGTGGGGAGAAAAGGTGGGGGTGGGCAGCAGAGAAAAATCATCCCCTTCCCTCGAAGACAGATAGATAAAGGTATACACACACATACCACAGAAACACACTCACTCCACACGCAGACATACACACATACACGACACGCCCGCTCAAGCACACACATACACACACGAACACACCACGCACATACCACGAACACATACGAACACGCACAAACATCCTGACGCAAACCCATACACACATTTACACATGCACACATTAGAACACACAAACATACATAAACACACCATGCACATACCTCCCACACACCCCACATGCACATACACAACCATGCACACACATACACATCTACAAACACACCACGTACATGCCACACACTCTCACACACACAGACCGTGAACATACCAGCCTCGCGCGTACACAGCGTCCCTCCTACTCCAAACAAAATTGTGAAGTAAATCTAAGGAAATAAGCGAATGCATGCATGTCCTTTGAATTACGTTTGTATAATATGTGCGGGTATAATATGGTCCACCTTCTATTCCGACACGTGTCCGAGATATCTAAGTTCCTTCTTCTCGCTGTGCCCTGATTTCAGCGCATTTCCCCGAAACCATCAGCGATGTATATATTATTTCAGGGATTTACCCGTTGCATTGGGGATGCTTTGTCAACTACCGGATGGTGACGTCGATCCTGGACAATGCTGCCACATGGGCTGTAGCCCATTGACCGTGGTCACTGTTTTGAGCCACTGTCCAAACCAGATTCATTTTCAGTAGCTTGCAACGCCGTGAACCAGCTCAGTGAACTGTCCTAGGTGATACTGTTCAGTGGGGAGGTTACACCAAAAGTATTTTTTTTTAAATTTGTCCCACAAGCTCTGCACGAGTATTTGCCGTGCAGGCAGCATCACTGTTACATTTGACACACCTGTGGGATCTTGCTGTACGATATTTCCCGCCACTGACGGAGAAGGAATCCATTCGGCACATCGTATTTGCAGAACAATCCCATCCTACCACAACCCAAAGAAAAGTCCCGCAACCTGTACCCATCTATTGCCGAAGCTTCGACCTCACACCTACACTTGCGGTAATTTAACTCAACCAATAAATCTCCCGCTAATTAACGCACGACCCCGCACGTCTTTGGGATGGCGGAGCGCAGGGAGGAACCCCACGCGGTCACAGGGAGAAAGTGTAAGCTCCACACACAGACAGACGGCGCCGTAGTTAGGATCGAACCCGGGTCTCTGGGACTGTAAGGCACCAGCTCAACTTGTTGCAGCCCTGTGACATCTCACAACACTCAATACTCTGTAATAATGCTCAAAAAACTGTCTTTATTTCTACCATACCTCTCACTTAATGACAGTTAACTGCCCTATAATGGCAAAACAAAACATCTTGGGTCAGCAGGCTTTTAACCCAGAGAGAATATGGGCAGAATTCTCGACATTCTCACTTCATCGAAATAAGTTTAGCTCAAGGTTATGGACTGCACTGGCTCCTAATCTTGGATGATACCGGGCTGTCTGAGGTAGGATGATTTCTGCCACGGTTCCCCCAGCTGACAGGGTCGGGATGACATTGAAAGCCCTCCCTTTCATTGCAACGGCGCTGAGATGTTTCAAGGTCCACTTACAAAAGGCGCTGCACCTGTTTCTCCCCAAGCTACACTACAAAGTTACTACACAGTGTTGGAAGATAAGTTGTTTAGTTGGTGAGTAGAGTATCAGTCCGTGAAGTCAGGAGCACGAGTCCGAATTGGTCTTTGGCAGCTGTTTAATTACAACAAAAGTTAAATTTGTAATTAAATCTCCATTTGGTCAGATTAGCATTGGCAATCAGTTGTTCCCTAATCTTACACAGGAAATAAAACATGTCATCCTTACCACAGCTGACCTCTATCGGACCCAATGTAGCCAACCCTTATCTCTCCCCTTTATAGAGATGCAGACATGGTCATTGTACATTTAATGTCATTGAATAATAAACAGATACCTTTTATATTTACTCAAAATAAGTAAACTGTCTTTTATTCCAGACAGTCAACGAATCGTGTATGATTCCCTCTCTGATTAAACATTCCGCTGGAGGATATGAGAGGAAGATTGAAGTCTTACTTCACCGACGTTCTTCCACAATAGCCGGGCGAGGCGGGGTATTTGCAGCGACTCCAATCCATTCAACACGATTCTAGCAGAGATCCCACCCCATCTGTTGGTCTCACGGAAGGAGTGCTTGTCCCCTGCGCTGTTTCGATGCATATTCACGCAAATTTAATTTAGGAGCAGGTTTAGCGATACGAATCAGGCATAATGTAAACCCTCCCATCGAGGACGCAGTTTCATTGAAATCAGTGCAACTGAACATTGTCTGTTTGAACGTCTGCTTGCTTCAGATTTCCTTTCTTATGTATTCTCAAGATTCGATTCAAATTCGTTTGTTATAAACAAGTTGCAATGAAAATTCCTTGCTTGCCTGAAGCTCACAGAGTAAACAGTATCCATGTTAGTAATAAATGCAATAAATGCATCGACGAGAGCAAAACAATAGATGGTGCAAAGTACAACAGTGCGATCTGAAGTGGTGCAAAAAGTAATGCTAACGTGACAATAACGGGACAACCAACAGAGCGGTAGGGTTAGGTGTTCGAGAACGTGGCAGCACCACTGAGAAGGGGGAGTAAAAGAGGGGCTTGGTTCAGAAGTCTGACAGCAGTGGGGAAGAAGCTGTTCTTGAGTCTGGTCGTCCGGGCTTTCAAGCTCTTGCATCTTCTCCCGGAAGGTAGAAGAGAGAAAAGGGAATGGCCGGGGGCCAGGCATCCTTGACCACACTTCATCTTCCTAAAGCAGCGCACCGTGAAGATGAACTGAAGATCCGTGAATTATGTTGGGAAAATAAAATTTTAAAAAAATCAATAAACTCTCGGATATTGTGCCTTCGCCCACAGATAATTTGTTCCACGTTCTTCAGAGACAAACAACTTAATTAAATGCAGGGAAGCTATTTCCCCCCGGCTGAGGCGTCAGTATCAGAATAAGAACATTGAACATTACAGCACAGTACAGGACCTTCGGCCACGATGTTATGTTGATATTTATCCTGCTTTAAGATCCACCTAACCCTTCTTTCCCACATAGCCCTCCATTTTTTCTCTCATTCATGTGCCTATCCAAGAATCTCTGAAATATCCATGATATATCTGCCTCCACGACCTCTGCCAGCAGTGTGTTCCACGCACTCAAGACTGTGTCAAACTTACCTCTGACATCCACCCCCCCCCCCCCCCATTCTTTCCTCCAATTACCTTACTCTTATGCCCCTTGTATTAGCCATTTTCGCCCTGGGAAAAAAGTCTCTGACTGTCCACTCGATCTATGCTTCTTGTCATCTTGCACACGTCTGTCAAGTTATCTTTCATCCTCCTTCGCTCCAAAGAGAAAACTCCTAGCTCGCCCAACCCATCCTCATGTTCTCCAAAGCAGCATCTTGGTAGATCTCCTCTGCACCCTCTAAAGCTTCACATCCTTCCTATAATGAGGCGACCAGTGCGGTCTGACAAGAGTTTTAAGGAGCTGCAACATTACCTCGAGGCTCTTAAACTCAATAACCTCACTAAAGGCCAACACACCATAAACATTCTTAACAATCCTATCAACCTGCGAGGGAACCTTGAGGGATCTTTGAACATGGGTCCCAAGATCCCTCTGTTCCTACACACTGCTAAGAGTCCTGCCATTAACATCTTATTCTGCCTTCAAATTCTAGCTTCCAAAGTGTATCACTTCACATTTTTCCGGGTTGAACTCCATCTGCCACTTCAATCCGGCTGTGCATCCTATCAATGTCCTGTTGTAACCTGCAGCAACCTTCTACACTGTCCACACAACCAACCTTCGTGTCATCTGCAAGCTTACTAACCCACCCTTCCACATCCTCATCCAAGTCATTTATAGAATTCAAGGAGCAGGTGTCCCAGAACAGATCCCTGCGGAACACCACTGATCACCGACCTCCAGGCAGAATACGCTCCATCTACCACCACCCTCTGCCTTCTATGGGCGAGCCAATTCTGAATCCACATAGCCAAGTTTCCCTGGTTCTCATGCCTCTTGACCTTCTGAGAGAGCCTTACATGAGGAACCTTATCAAGCGCCTCAAGAAAATCCATGTACACTACATCCACTGCTCTACCTTCATCAATATACTTTGTCACATCCTCAAAGAATGCAATCAGGCTCGTGAGGCACGAACTGCCCCTCACAAAGCCATGCTGACTGTCCCTAATCACACTATGCTTCTCCAAATGCCCATAAACCCTGTCTAAGAATCTCCTCCAGTAATTTGCCCACCACTGAAGAAAGACTCACTGGCCTGTAATTCCCAGGGTTATCCCTACTCCCTTTCTTGAACAAAATAACATTTGCCACCCTCCAATCATTGTTCCTACTCCTGTGGCCAATGAGGACACAAAGATCATCTACCCTTACTTCCCGTAATAACCTTGGATATATCCTGTCCGGCCCCGGTGACTTGTCTATCCTAATGATTTTCAAAAGTTCTAGCACATCCTCTTTCTTCACGTTGACATGTCCTAGCGTATCAGCCTGTCGTACGCCATCCCATCAAAAGTCACGGTCTCTCACTGGTGAATACTGAAGCAAAGTAGTCATTAAGGAAGTTCCCTTCCTCTTCCGACCCCAGACACGTTTCCTCTTATTATTGATCGGTTCTACCCTCGCGCGAGTCATCCTCCCATTCTTCACATACGAGTAGAACGCATTGGAGTTTTCCTTAATCCTACTCGCCAGGGCCTTCTCATGCCCCCTTCTAGCTCGCTAAGCCCATTCATAAGCATCCTCCTAGCTCCTTGTACCCCTCCAGAGCCTTCTCTGGGTTTCTAAACCTTAGGTCAGCTTCCTTCTTCCTCTTGACAGGATATTCTACTTTTCTTGCCAATCATAGTCCCATAATTCTGCCATCCTTACCCTGCCTTAATGGAACAAACCTATCCAGAACACCATGCAAGTACTCCCTAACAACCTCCACATTTCCGTTGTGCACTTCCCCAGAACATCTGTTCCCATTTACGCTCCGAACTTCCTGCCTAATAGCATCATAATTCCACCTCCCCCAATTAAATACTTTCCCATATCGTCTGCTCCTATCCCTATCCAAGGCTATGGTAAAGGTCAAGGAGTTATGGTCACTGTCTCAAAAATGCTCTCCCACCGAGAGATCTGAAACCTGATCAGACTCAGTGCCCAGTACTAGATCTAGTATGGCCTCTCCTCTGGTCGGCCTGGCCACATACTGTGTTAGGAATCCCTCTTGGACGCACATAAACCGTGCCACATGTATCCACTTTACAATAAGGAGGTGTCACCCACACTGTCTCAGTAGACGATCCCTCCAGGACTTTTCTTTCTACAGCTGGGATACTGTCCCTGATCAGCAAAGCCACTCCCCCACCTTTTACCTCCCTGTCCCTTTTGAAACAATTACACCCTGGAATATCCAGCAGCCATTCCTGCCCTTGTGACAGCCAAGTCTCTGAAATGGCCACCCCGTCGTATTTCCATGTACCCATGCTCTAAGTTCATCACCCTTGTTCCTAATACTTCTTGAACTAAAGTTGACACACTTCAGCCCATCCAACTGACTGCAATTTTGCCCTTTCAACTGCCTATCCTTCCTCAGTCTTACTGCACGCTGAATCTATTTGTACACAAATGCACTAATCTCTGACCATCCCCCTGCTGAACTCGTTTCAACCCTCCCCAACAGCTCGAACAAACTGCCCGCAAGAATATTGGTCCCCCTCCAGTTCAGGTGGAATCCGTCCCTTTTGTACAGGTCCTACCTTCCCCAGAAGAGATACCAATGATCAACAAATCGGAAACCCTGCCCCAAATCTTCAGCCACGCATTCATCTGCCAAATCATCCTATTCTTACCTTCACTGGCGTGTGGCGCAGGCAGCAATCCAGATATTACTACCCTTGAGGTCCTGCTTTTCAGCTTCCAACATATCTCCCATATTCCTTCTACAAGACCTCATCCCTTTCCCTACTTATGTCATTGGTACCAATATGCACCACGACATCAGGTTGTTCTCCCACCCCTTTAGAATGCTGTGGACCCGATCCAAGACGTCCCCTGACCCTGGCACCCGGGAAAAGACTATCTGGGAGTCTTTTTCACGTTCACATAATCTCCTGTCTGCTCCCCTTACTATTGAACCCCCTGACACTACCGCCCTCCTCTTCCACACAACCAGGCTCAGTGCCAGAAACCCCGTCACTGCAGCTTTCCCCTGGTCTACCACCAACAGTATCCAAAGCGGTAGACCTGTTATTCAGCGAAGCGGCAACAGGGTAGACTGCACCACCTGCCTATTCTCCTTCCTTCCCCTGGCAGTCACCTAGCTACCTGCCTACTGCAGCTTACGGATGAATGTCTCCTTGTAGCTCTTATTCCCTTCTTCCTGTGGAGTCGAAGGTCATCCAGCTGCAGCTCCAGTACGCCAACACGGTCTGTAAGGAGCTGCAGCTGGATGCACCTAGTGCAGATGTAGTTATCAGGGAGACTGGAGGTCTCCCAGAACTCCCACATCTTACAAGATGAACACACACTGACCCCAGAGCCATTCTAACTACTCTAGCCTGGCACTAAAGGGGAAAAAGTCAAAGAAACAAAGAAACTAACAAACTTACTTACTTGCCTCCGCCTCCGCCTCCGCCTCCGCCTCCGCCTCCGCCTCCGCCTCCGCCTCCGCCTCCGGTGCTCCACTCTAACGCGGACCCACTCCAACAATGGCCACTCTACTTATACCTACCTTCCTTTTATTCGCTGCTGTTAATTAGCCAATCAACTGATAACAATTTGCAAATGTGCCTGTTTTAGACTCTTGCAAGATGAAAATCACAAACACACGAACAGGGACTCACTTTTTTTTCAAAGTTCCCGCTCCAAACTTCGCTCCAACTCCCGACTCTGCAAGGTGAAACTTTGAAGAGGTTGGCCATATGTGAGGAGACATTTCTTCATGCAGAAGGGGGCGAATCTTTGGAATTTTCTAACGCAGAGGACTGCGGCTCAGCCACTGAGCTCGTTCTAGAAAGAGATTGGTGGAGATCGCGATACTGGGATCTGGGGACAGTGCTGGAAAATGACGCTGAGGCAGAACGTCATGATGGAGAAGACCCCAGAAACAAAGTTATCCACCGTCTTCTTATTCCTTCTGTTTTGATGTTTCTATCTGCTCCAGATTGAATATGAAGGAAAACAGATTTACACATTTAAATCATCACCATCCTCCCTGTGATAAGGTCACGTTCTGTACTTTTGCAGTTATATTATCAAAGTAATAAGCTAAGTCAACCTCATTCACACTTGAAGCTCGCTTGCTCCTTCTCAACACACGCAAGCACCCTGAAATGCCTTTTTTGCCACTGGAAGGTATTTATCAAAATCATTCTACTTGAACTCCAAAGTGATAAAGAAAAATGTTCTATTTTGTCAAAGCTTTATATTCTATGGAATGTTCTTCGAGATATGAGATTAAAATTGCAAAGAATCTGTCGACAATGACGCCTCGAGGTACTGCTGTTGGGCCAGGTTTTATCACCAGGCGGCGCAATGGAGCAGCAATGTTGAACTGGGGGAAATGGTTAAATATGACAATATATTCAACGTGCCCAAAGTCGTAACTGTTCAGGAGCCACAACAAAGCAGAGGTAATATGTCAGTTGTCCTATACATCCGCAAGGATGCGCTAATCTTGCGGATGTATAGGACAACTGACATATTTCCTCTGCTCTGCTGGTTTATTGATTATTGATTATTAGTGGCCGAAGTTAAGAAGGAAAGTCATGACTAAATATGCCTTTGCAATGTTAAGTTGCTTCCAAGTTCCAATAAATAACGATTGCAAATCAGACAGACAAATTACCTCTGAGAAAGATGGTCGTGCAGAGGTGCATTTCAAGTCCCACCAGGGTAGCCGCAGTCGAATGTAAATCCAGATCAGCATCGAAATTGAGAATAAAGTCAGCCAGTTAGTTCTGATAGTGGCCGTGAATACAGGGGGAAGAACCCAAAAGGTATGGCGTAGTGGATGAATTGGTCACCGTCAAAAGCATTCGGTGTGCAGGGGAATGGTAGAATCTGGGTGACGGCGTATTTGATGGGAGTGTGTGGCGACAAACTGGATCAGGATAGCGTTAGTGTAAATGCGTGCGCGATCGTCGGAGCAGGCTCGGTAGGCCGAAAGGACTATTTCTGTGCTGTATCTCTCCATGGACCAGTGGACTATTTGGTTAAATAGATTTAAAGAGATACGTATAAAACATACATGGAGCTGGCCTCGATGCTCTGTAGAAATTTAATATAGAACATAGAACAGTACAGCACTGTGCAGGCCTTTTGACTCACGATGTTGGGCCGATCTTGATGCTAATTTATACTAAATGTCCTTCTCCTGTGTATCATCCATGTCCCCCCATTCCCTTCATATTCATGCGTCTAACTAAACGCCTCTTAAATTCCACCAAACTGTCTGCTTCCACGACCACCCCGGTAACCCACTCCAGGCACTTACCACTCTCTGAGTAAAAACTTCCCCCTCACGTCGCCTTTAAACTTTGCCTCTCTCACCTTAAAATCGCGTCCTCTGGTATTTGACACTTCTACCCCAGGGAACAGATTCTGACTATCTGCCCTGTCTATGCCTCTAATAGTTTTAAAATCAGGTCTCCCCTCAGCCTCCGACGCTCTGGGGAGAACAATCCAATTTTGTTCAATGTTTCCCAATAGCTCATGTCCTCTAATCGAGGCAGAATCCTGTTGCATCTCCTCTGCATTTAGATTTTTTGCGTCTTCCAACCACGTTGACGAAACTACACTTTATTCAACATCTATGATATTGGAGCAAAAAAAAAACAAACTGCTGGAGAAACTCAGCAGGTCGAGCACCATAATGTGTGAGAGGGGTGGGGTGGAAGTGGTGATCCGGATGCAGCATCTGCCCCCTAAATAATTCCTTTCTCCCACAGATGCTGCCCGACCAGCTGAATGCCTCCAGCACTTTGCTTTCGCTCCAGATTCCAGCATCTGCAGTCTCTTGCGTCTTTAGCTGTAATATTGGCTCAGATTTTCTTTCTCCAGGGGCACAGTCTACTAGCTGGTCATGTCCCACAGTCCCGCTGTTTCCAACACTTTAATACTCCTTTGACTGTACAGTCACCCTCCAATTGGTCCAATAACCCATCCAACTGGAAGTAAGATATTCTTCATAAGTAAGCAGTCACATTTCCCAGGGGAAAAAAAACCGAATCCCTTTGGCCAACAGCACCCATTCAGAAACTGACCCTGCCCTGCTCTAGTCCTCCGGGAAAATGTAAGGCAGAACAGACTGTGAAAATGGTGGGAAGGTTAACGAGGAACGTGATCTTTAAAGAAGGAACATGTACACGAAGCGGAAGAATTCTACTGTTGGGATTGATAAACCATCGTTTGTCATTACTTGACGAAATTGTACCAAAATATCCACCAAGTTTTATGCATCTGGCCACAGACTTTTACATCAATTGGACTCAAAATCAAGAGAAGCGGATCAGTTGGGCTATACGGTGTTACTCAACACCAATCCCTACCCCTACATCATTGTTAGGTGCAGAATAAGATGGATAAGCCATCAGCATTGTCATGCCAATGGTGTCATATATCGAAGGAACCGACAGCTCACTGAGGCAGTTACCACAGGGAAGCATTAACAAAATTGTGTACCTCCCTGAGCAAATTTGTGTTCAACTTTTGCTTCTACGTTCAGACGAAATGATGGACTCGATCATTTACAAATAGAACATTTTAATATCAGAATGCAATACTTTAGGTTGATGTATAAGCAAGTACGTCCGTGTGATCCGGAATAATTAGTAGCAATGTCAGGAGTGCCAACCAGAGGATACCCGTAAACCTTCTGAATTCAATAGTGTCCCAACGTGTTTGCTTTGATGAAGTAGGAAGGGAGATGGTCAATGCCTTTAGCTGGTACAAAGAAAAATATAACTTTAATAAAAATTTATTACAAAGCCTGTCATTACACAAACCTGCCCGTATACAAATAACCTTTCACCGCAAATGTTGCATGGTCAGGTTAATAACGGCAGGACCGAATCCATATTGTACCAGCCCCTGTCAGATGGTATCAACACGAATTTCTCAAATCGAAAGCGACTTATGACAGTACAATTTCAGCAGGAGACAGACGTCCGGGGAGGAATTTCCAGCATGTTTGTTTTTCTGGGGTTTTGTGGATAGATTGGGGACGCAGTAAAATTACGTCCACACCCTCCCCGCCTGTCGGACATAAAGAAAAGAACGTTAGCTCAGAGGCAGCCCAAATATCGTAAGCAACTTATGATGTTAACTGGCGAATCCGTTCTTGCAGATTGGACAGAGAGGTGCAGTTTTTTGATAGTGGCGAGACAGGTAGTCAGGGTGGCAAAGAAGGCTTTGGGACGCTGGCCTTTATCGTTCTGGATATTGAGACAAGGCATTGGTAAGGCCACATTTAGAGTACTCTGTGCGGTTCTGGTCGCCCTCCTAGAGGGAGGACGTCATCAAACTCTAAAAGGTACACAAAAGATTCACAAGGATATTGCCGGGATTGGAATGTTTGAGTTAAAAGGAGAGACTGGGTAGGCTGGAGCTTTTTCCCCTGGAGCGGAGGAGGCTCAGGGTTGACCTTACAAAGTCATGACAGCCATCGATAAGGTGAACAGGCAGTCTTTTCCCCAAGGTAGGACAGCCCAGAAGTAGAAGGCATGCGTATGAAGTGAGAAGGGAAATATCTAAATGGGAACCTGAGGGGCAACTTTTCACACAGAAGGTGGTGAGAAAATGGAACGGGCTGGCAGAATAGGTAGGAGAGGCTGGTACAGTTACAGAGTTTAAAATACATTTGGACAGGTACATGGGTAGGAAAGGTTTAGTGGGAAATGGGCAAATGCAGACAAATGGGACTGACTCAATTAGGCAACTTGGTCGTTCTGGACAAGTGCTGTGTGACTCTAACGATCACATAGACCTATATTGGACATACAATGCCCATTCAGCCCAACTAGCCCATGTCGACCTCCAATCTTCAGTCAATGATTCACCTGACTCTCCTGATCTTACTTTATGAAAGCGACCCACAATACTTGTCCAATCTCCCCACACGCAACAGAAATGCCCATTGCCGCCTCAGTATTTTTATGTTAACGATATACATCTGCAAACTTCAATTACTCTGGTGGTCCCACACCACGTCAGGACATGGTTCTGTTCAACGTGTTGACGGGAAAGAGTGAATAGTTTGAGACGTACTTTAGTTTCGGTTTCTGAAGAATGCGCAGGCGCCGAGGGCAATGATGACCAGTACACCAACTACAGCGGCAGCGATCCAGGACTTATTTCCATAGTCTTCTAGATCATCTATTTCTTCATGAAAGAAAATAAATGACAATTGTCACAATTTGAACAACCACTACGTATGAGACAACGTTAATCCAAATATATTTCCCCATGCATTAGTTAAGAAAATTGAGATTTCGTATCATAAGCAGAGATAGAAGGAAGCTGACACTATAAAACAATGGCTGATCCAATGCTTCAACTCTCTGATCTCTCTCTTACATCTGTCAGTATCACTCCTTCGTAATGAATTCAAAAGAGTTAAATCACAGTGTTAAGAAATCGATCCTTTTCTCATTACACAGCGCCCAGTATCGTATTCCCTGACATTGACCCCCCTCACTGCGAAGTCTCTGTATTATGGTGCGAACGTTAAACATGTCAGTCTGTCATTTCAGTCCATCTGGGCGACTTATATGTTCTCTGTGAGATCACTCCTCGTTTCTTCAAACGCCAAGGGTATCACCATTTCTACCTCAATCTCTCATCACAAGACATCCTCTCTTCCTAGTTCATTCGTGGTGCACAGAGTAAGATAACTGAACAATAAAGAAGACCCCTTCATAGTTCACCATGAAAAGTTTGGGTTCCTTAGTTTTCATGTTACAGGGTTACAACCCCGGGTCCCATGTCTCCCAAAGAGTGTGAAGCAATTGAATGAAATACCACAAGACCATAAGATATAGGAACAGAGTGAAACCATTCGGATCATCGAGGCTGCTCGGCCATTCAATCATGGCTGATTACTTAAACCCAATTCTTACTCTTTCTCGTCACCATTAACCCCTTACCATTCAAGAACCGATCAATCTCTGCCTCAAAAATACCCGATAACTGGACCTTCGCAGGCCTTTGTAGCAAGGAATTTGCCTTGCAATCGATAGGATGGAAATGCTCACTTTTAAAAAATAATTTAATTAGTTTAGCGTCGTTAAATGCACGTGAAACCACCCTATCCACGCAATGTACTAATCCCCTCCCTCACTTTAAACTCTCCGTAGTGCCCTGCCAAAAATGCATGAGGAGGCCAAACCAGTCACCATATACGTGCCTTTGGGAAATATAACTACTTAGGGGAAAATCACTGTTCTGGACGTTTTCCATCCGACTTCTTTTTAAAATTTGATTAGGTTTCTCCTTCTATCACGCTTACCGGCACTAAATTCCGGACACCACACACACTGAATAAAAGAAATTCCCCAATCTTTGGTCTCATTATTTAGTCGGAGGCAGGTCAGAGGAGGTTCACAACGTTGATTCCGGAGATGAAGAGCTTAGCTTCTGAGGAGAGATGGTGTCGCCTGGGACTACACTCACTGGAATTCAGAAGAATGAGAGGGGATCTTATGGATAAATAAAATGATGAAAGGGATCGAAAAGATAGAGGCAAGGAGGTTGTTTCCACTGGTAGGTGAGACTAGAACTATGGAGCATAGCCTCAAGAATCCTGGGAGTAGATTCAGGAAGGAGATGAGGAGAAACTGCTTTCCCCAGAGAGTAGTGAATCTGTGGAATTCTCCGCCCAGGGAAGCAGTAGAAGCTACTTCATCAAATATATTTTTCATAGTTGGGAAATTAAGGGTTGTGGGGAAAAGGCAGGTCGGTGGAGCTGAGTCCACCGCCAGATCAGCCATGATCCTATTGAATGGCGGAGCAGGCTCGACAGGCCAGATGACCTCCTCCTGCTCCTAGTTCTTATGTTCTTATTTTAAACTGTTGTCTCATAGTTTTTGAACGAAGGGAAATCTGAGCCTCTTATAATTAAAATGAATAGGTTTATGAGTAAAAACACAAAAATGGTGGTGTTCGTGATCCCATTTACCTTTGGATTCAACCACAGAAGGTAATTGCTTGAGGAGGGGTGAGTGTTTTAGCGAGGCTGGAGGTAATGTCAATTCATACAGCATGAAGACCACTCAGCCCATCTGATACCTTCCGGCTCTCGACAGAGTAACCCCACCAACCGATGACACAAAACGAATTATTCTCTTACACTGGCCCTTCAACGCCCATTTGGATATGAGACTTGCCTATATTGGGTTGCAATCTACAGGCGCCAATTCAGCTAGCAGCAGGTCTCCGGAAACTAGAAAACTTGGCGGAAACCCACAAAGTCATGGAGAGAACGTGCAAACTTCATAAAGATATTCCCGAGGTCTTGATCCACGTACTTGTGGAGGTGCCGGCTCCAGCTGCCGATTGCTCGTAAAATTACGTCGGTTTTGCTTCGTGTTACACAGAGGAAGGCAAGATAGCTTCGCAAAGATATAACCCAGTTTATGTTGGCTCAAAAAGTCATTAATACTCATCTCGGTCGAGCTCTAAATTGTCAACTGTTATTTGGCATTGAGCGAACATTGCACGCACAGAGAATTCAGTGTCAACCAATAAGGAGCAACTTCCGAGACGGCGACAAATCGCCATGCTCGTGCTTCAAAAGATTCAATGACCTACGGACCTGCATGGAATATACAAACTTATTTCTCCACTACGGTGGTAGAGGTTAACGGAGTTGACTATGGATTTCAGGGCAACAGAGGAAAAGCTTGCACGCTCTCCCCGAGACATTCCCCGGGTTCTGTAGTTTCCTCTCAGCTCGCTAAAGATGTGCTGGTTGGAGGGTTTATTCGCCACTCAGAATTACCCTTAGTGTCTAGATGAGAAGTACAAATTGAGGCCACTGTCGGGAGAGTGAAATGGATTTAGTGTAAGATAAGTTGAAATGGGTGCTTGATGGTGGGAGGGCACGAGGTACGCCAAAGGTCTCTTTTCCCATGCGTGAGAGTCTTCCACTCAACGACAAGGATTTTCCAATGAATCCCTGGTCTGATGTTCCCTGAGTCCTTATTTGGATATCGGGAGACATGCCACAAATAATGCGTCAAATTACAAAAGAAAGTGAGGCAGGGATTCCACATATTCTAACCCAAAATTAAACCCAAAGCATTCGACCACAGCGAGTAAAATGTATATTTGCACAATTTAGAGATAGAGTTGTACAGAATGGAAACATATTCTGGCCCCCTGTGTCCATGCCGATATCAAGGACCAATCCATACTATTCCATTCTGGAGCACTCGGTCTACAGACTTCTAACGAATGGCGTCCCAAGTACTCGCGCGAATACTCTTGAACGTGGTTGGAGGACCGGTCTCCATCATCTACTAAGGCAGTGAGACCCAGATTTTAATCAAACCCTGCGTGAAAAAAATCTTCAAATCCCCTCTACTTCTCTCACCCCTTACCTTAACCCAACCCCCTGCTTCTCGACATCTTTGTTAAAGGTAACGGTTGCATATCTCTATCCTATCTATGCCCTTTATGATTTTGTTTACGTCAGTTAGGTCCCCCATCAGTCTTCTCCACCCAAGGAACACAAACCTAGCAGATCCAGTCAGTCCTCGGAAGCTGAAACTCTCCATTCCAGGCAACACTCTGAAAGACATCCGCTGTAACCTCTCCAGTGCAATCCTTCCCATAGTGTGGTAACCAGAACTCTACACAATGTTCTGGATGTGGCCCAGATAATATATTTCATGCTCTTATATTCCATGACCCAGGTAAACGAAGGCATGTACAGTATATCAAATGCCTTCTGAACCACCTTGCCTATCTATGAAATTGCCTTGGAAATGTACACGAGTGTTCATCTATTCCTCGGTATTCCCTGAAGTTCCTATTATTCATTGTATTTCATTAAGCCTTAATAGTCCTCACAAAATGCATCGTGCCCATATTTCAACCGCATCGCCGAGACAGCAACAATTTCATAATCTCAGGTGTTAATCTGCCCAATACATCGCGGGCACGTCCCTCCCCACCATCGGTAGTATCTACAGGAGGCGCTGCCTCAAGAAGGCTACATCCATCATCAGAGTTCCCCACCATCCGGGCTATGCCATCTCCTCGCAGCTACGATCGGACAGGAGGTACAGAAGCCTGAAGTCCCCACACCACCAGGTTCAAGAACAGTTGGTTCCCTCCAACTATTCGGTTCTTGAAACAACCGGCAAACCCCTAATCACGACAGTAGCAATTCTCTGACGACTTTGTTTACTTTGCACGAAAATGGACTTTTTTTGTTGTAATTGTGTTCGTTCTTGTAAAGATTGTGTATATTTGATGCTTACTTCATGTTTTTCTTGTGAACACTGCTTATCTGATGTTATGTGCCTGTGATGCTGCTGCGGGTTTTTTCGTTGCAGCTGTGCACACATGGAAGAGCATATGGTATTAAACTCGGATTTGACACCTTTCGTTCATCTACCTGACTTGATCGATTCCTTGTGTTACAATATATGCAATCCAGTCTTCCTTTATCCCCACGTACCATGGCATGTCTATACATGCTCTCCAGACATTTAATATAATTTCATGATTTTCAGAACATTTAGCCATTTACCTGACAGGAATACTTGTACTGATTTCTGTTTGATGAGATTGGTTTTGCTGTTAGAGGTCTCGCAAGTATAATTTCCTGTGTTATTCCGGTGGAGGTTGACGATAATCAGCTGCTCCTCGTTATCCTTCAGCGAGTTTCCGTTGAAAAACCAATGAACTTTTGAAGCTGGAAATGACGATGCTTTACACGTGAGTGTAATATTTGATCCACGATGAAATGTTGATTCTTTGGGACTCATTACTATCTGGGGTTCGTCTGGACCATCTGCAACACGTCAAGGCATTAACAAATTAACAGACTCAAAGGCAAATTTGTCCAGTATGCACGGAACTGAGAATTTTTAGGTGATGCCTTATAGAATCATTGGTTGGACATTGTGCCAGCTCAGCACATCACAAAAGCCTGCCTCCCCTCCATGGATTCTGTCTATAATTCTCTCTGCCTCAGTAAAGCAGCCAGCATAATCAAAGACCCCACCCACCCCGGACCTTCTCCCTTTCCCCCTTCCCATCGAGGAAAAGATACTAAATTCTGAAAGCATGTAACACCAGGCTCAAGAACAACTTTTATCCCGCTGTTATAAGACTACTAAGCAGTTCCCTAATAAGATAAGATGGACTCTTGTCCTCACAATCTACCTCGTTACGAACTTGCAGCTTGTTTACCTGCACTGCACTTTCTCTGTTTTTGTTGCACTTTATTCAGCATTCTGTTATTGCAGAATAACATTCTGTTATTGCATTCTGTTATTGCCTACTACTACCTCAATGCACTGTGTAATGAAATTATCTCTATGGATGGCATGCATGACAAGCTTTTCACTGTACCTCGGTACATGTCACAGTAATAACCAATTCCAATTCCAGGCCTCCTATCATTTTGCACAACTAGGTTATATTTTCCCTCAGTGTCCTTTGCTCTAAGTAGACACCCTGGACTATTCAATCAAATCAAATATTAAACCAATCAATGCAGCAAACTCAGTTTAAGAATTGACGAATTAATCAGTTAACAATTAATTCGATGGTACGCTGTCATTTCTGAAATCAATCGATCAGCTATTATCTACGCTGTTTACCTGCCACACATTTGGTAAACTGGAATATTGCCAACACTGACCACAATAAACAGAGACCAAGTGGAATTGTATTGTTTTGATAATATCGATATAGTTCATGGTGTCAAAGGTGGTCAGCATGAATGCAAAATGATTTCTCCACGCAAAAAAAAAATGCACGTGGCAGTTTTTTGAGAGAGTGAACTAACAGCAGGATTCGATAGATTTTCAGAGATTTAGCGAACCCGAGGTGAGGACAGGGACATCACGCTAAGAAGAAACAAAAACACAGCCACGATTATGTTGAAGGGCGGAGAATCAGTTAACGCCCAGATGAAATTGAGTGCGGCTGTCGAACAAGGAAGAGTGGGAGGGGTTTCGGAGTAGGGGTGGGGCAGATTGCGGTTGCAGGACGTGCGACGATCTGACCACAAGACCATGTTGCATCCCGGGACGCTCTGTAGACGATTGATATTTGATTTTTATTGGTGGGGGACATGGGTTTATGGAGTGGGCGTCACTCGGCAGCCAATACGCCGTATGCGCCTTTGGAGGACCCTCAAAATGCTTGTCCCGCGCCCCAGAATGTTCCCTGAAACTGGCTTCAACAGAAATGAACAGCGCGCCCAATAAGCCCACCCATTGTCTAACACTGACTGCCTGCTTAATCTCGGATCAGAGTGAAGCACAATAAAAACACAACACGCAGCTCGGATGGAGCACTATTCGGGACTTACAGTAAACTGTTAGCTGGAACAGTTTGCTCACTTTCCTGCCGAGGAGACCTTCCGCCTCACAGGAGTAGTTCCCGGTGTCGTTTCTATTCACTTCCGTGATCGTTAACGTTTTATTTCCATCCGACAGATTTGCGTTCTCGCTGTGCCGGAGTGGGCGGTAGTCCTTTTTCCACAGGATGGAAACCAACCGACCAGACACGTCACAGGTGAGGGTCACGTTTCGTTGTGCTCTATCGGTTCCCGGGAACTCGATGTAATTTTGGGTACGGAAATGCCTTCGGATGGAGAAATGAAAACAAATCAGAACTTCAGTTCATTTCACGCAATGATCGGGTTAATTCTGCTCCAAGTGTATGGAGTGACGTACGGCGAAGTGTTGGAGACACAAGAAATTGCAGCTGCTGGAATCTGGAGCAACACACAAGCTACCGGAGGAACTCAGCGGGACGAGCAGCAACTGTGGGAGGAAGGAATTGTCCACGATTTGATTCGGGAATCAGCAAAGTGCTGGTATTTTCATCACTTCATAAATTACAATCCAAACGAAAATGAATTTCCACAAAACATAAGACATAAGAGAAGGAATAGCCCGCTTCGTGTCCAATTAGATCTCAGCTGATTAGACTTCCTTGTCCGATCCTCATAATCCTTGCCTCTCCTCTGCCCCAACACCTTCACTCGCTTTCTGGAGGTGAGAACGGCAACGATTCAGCAACACAAATGCCCCCCTCATAGAGTCACATAGCAATACAGCACAGATACAGGCCCTTCGGCCCAAAGAGCCCATGCCATCCACTGTACACACCCAGCCAGTTCCCATTTCCTGCGTTCGGCCCATATCCCTCCAAGCCCCGCCCCTCCATGAACCTACCCAATGGCTTTATAAATGGACACTTTACCTGCCTTAACCACTTCCTCTGAGAGCTCATTCCATATTTTCACCACGCTCTGAGTGAAAAGGTTGCCCCTCAGGTCCCTTTTAAATCTTTCCCCTCTCACCCTAAACTTATGTCCCCTAGTTTTGGACTCCCCTACTCTGTGGAAAAGACAGTTACATTCCACCTTATCTGTGCCTCTCATAACTTTAAACACTTCCATAAGTTCGCCCCTCGTTATCCTAGTTCCAAGGAATGAAGACTGACCTTAACCAATCTCTTCCTATAACCCAGGCCCTCTAGTCCTGGCAACAATCTTTCCTGCACTCTTTCCAGTTGAACCACGTCTTTCCTGTAACAGGGCGCCCTGTCATCTCCATGCTTATTGCAATTCTGTTTCATAATATTGAATATCATGATGTAGAGCCGGTGACGGGAAGTGGGGGTGGACGTGAGAGTGCGAGTTGGACCCCCCCTCCCAATAAGCACCATGAATAATGAACCAATTTTCAAAGCGAAACGCAGTGATGTCAATGCATGATGTTTAGGCTCACTGAGTGCAAATCCAGTTCAAGAACTAAAAAGCCGAAACTTAGATCTATAACTGCGTGGAAAACCGAGACTCCAAATTAAGTAGAGATGATCGTATAAAATTTATAATCAAATGAAAACGAATGCTAGATTATTTCCTCTTTATCCATAGATGCCGCCTTCGCGTCCCTGTCTTGGGTTATGTTTACATATAACGGTAACAGCCCATTTAAAAGCAGACCGCTTGCCAAATCAGCCATTCTATTTTAAGGCCATTCCACAGCCTTCAGAGCGACAGATTGATTTTAGCTCAACCTTGCTATTTGTAGCAGAGCAGTATTGCACAATATCTCCGTCAGTTTGGTCCGTAGTTACTTTAAACTGTCCTTCAGTTTGGCACGGATGGCAAACGCTTTTGTTGATAAATTACATTGGAATTTAGGACATTATTGCTTTGAATCCCACATTAGATTACAGCACAAAGCAGTCACCATTAGGGGCAACACAGTGGCGCAGCAAGTAGAGCAGCTGACCCACAGCTCCAGCGACTCGGGTTCGATCCCGACCTCTGACGCTGTCGATGTGGAGTTTGCACGTTATCACAGTAACAGCGTGGGTTTCCCCCGGGTTCTCCTGTTTTCTCCCACATCCCAAAGATCTGCCGGTTGGGAGGTTAATTGCCAAATGTACATTGATAAAATTAATGGTCACAGATTTGTTTTCCCGGGGAAAGGAAGTCTAAAACTAGAGGGCAGGTGTTTAAGATGAGAGGAAAAGATTTAAAACGGCAACTTTTTCACACAGAGGTTGGTGGGTATATAGCACGTCCAGCCACAGTAAGCGGTAGGGGCGGGTACAATAACAACGCAGTTACAATTTTTAAAAGACATCTGGAGAGGTGCACGGACGGAAAAGATTTGGAGCGAATAGGGCCAAATGCAGGTAGATGGGGACATCTCAGTAAGTCATCTTGGTCAACGTGGACGAGGTGGGCAGAAGGGCCTGTTTCCGTGTTGTGTAACTGTATGGACTCTATGACCATTCTGTGTAGGTTGGTGGCGGGGCAGGATGTTAAGAAATGATAGGTTAAATGTGACTGATTGGACTGCTCTGAGAGCATAAATTTGGTGGGTCGAATATGCTCCTTCTGTGTCACAAGGAAACATGAGCACGGAAAATATGACCATGTCTAACGTGGGTATGTAATGCCTTTAGTTGAGTGAATTTAAGTTTAAATTCCTCTAACGGATTGGATCAGACATTTCTGTTAAGCAGAGTCTTATATGCAAAAGTATGAGCTAATTGCTAACTTTACTTAAATTAGAAGAGACCTGTTGCTCTGTTTATAACTATTTACGGACGACTACCTGAAATGGCTGGGAATTCAACTTTATAAGATCCTCTTAATTTTGCAAAGCAACACTCCCCTGCCAGCTGGATACTTCGTCATGGAACTCTTTAGCTAAACAAAACCAAACAAACAGCTGGAATTGTTCACCGCAGCCGTAAATGTCTGACAGGCAACACTACATTGGACAGAGAGGCTGATTTCCTAATTTAGGTTTTAGCAAAGATTTTGGCAAAGTGCCGGGAACTTAATGCTCAGGTTCAAAAATAAGGTGCAGATGTTGGAACTGAAAAATCAGTGAAGAGCATGAGTGAATATTGGACGACATCTCTGTACCAATCTTAGCTATGAAGCTGTCCTGGGAATTTAACTGCTTGGAATGCAACTGATCCTAAACTTGGAACGAGACATGAAATCTAAGTCTGAGGGGCAGAGACTTACTCATAAGTTCAAAGAGCAAAATGATGGGAACCCACAAGGAAAAATTGCAGAGATTTGGATGAAATGATTCACGCGAACACATGCAAAACAATGGAAATAGGGAAAGATGATGAATGGCAGTGAGCAATGCACGGAATCCGGAGATTTGAGAATGCTGATAAACCATCAGAAAACCCACAGTAATGAGGGCAAATCTTGCTCTGGGAACAGCCAGTGAAATGGATCACAAATCCAAGGAGGTAATTCCGGCACAGTTTATCTTTGGACACATTTTGTTTCCATTTTCAACAAGGGTATAGTTTCAATTATAATAGAAACAGAGAAACGTACAGCACAGGGACAAGCCCTCCGTCCCATATGTTGTGCTGAACTAATTCAACTAGTAATTAAATTCTGAACTGAGCTTATCTATCCTGCCTACACAATGTTCATATCCCTCCATTCTCTGGAGATGCATGTGCCTATCTAAGAACCTCTTCAACTCTATTGTATCCGCCGCCAACCCCAACCCCGGCAGCGCATTCCAGGCACCCGCCACTACTCTGTGCAAAATACTTGCCCCGCATATCTCCTTTGAACTTACAACTCTCACGTTAAATAATGCCCTCCAGTATTAGAGCATTCGACCCTAGAAAAAGATACCAACTGTCTCCTCTATATATGTCCCTTATAATCTTATAAACCTCTATAAGGTCTCGCCACAGCCTCTGACTCTCCAGAGAAATCAACTTTTCCTTATTGCTCATACCCTTTAATCTGGGGAGCATCCTGTTAAACATCTTCTGCACCCTCTCCAAAGCCTCCACACCTTTCCTTTAATGAGTCGACCGGAACTGAATTCAATAAAACACACAAAAAAAGCTGGAAATACTCAGGCAGGTTAGAACAATTCTATGACCTGAAACGTTAGTTCTGCATCTCTTCCCAGAGACTCGCCCTGATCCCTGAGCATTCCCAGCATTTTACGCTTTTATTTTAGATTTCTGCCATCTGCAGTTATTTTTTACTGTCACACATACGTTTCATTAGCTTTGTCCCTCACATTTGTAAACAAAATAACTGTCAGCTCTTAATTAGTATCCTTCCCTGATTGCAGTTGAACTGACCTGCCCTTCTCGCCACTTCATTGAAGTGCCAGTCACATTCTGAGGGTCTGGTGTCGCACATCAGCAACACTGGTCACGAACAGTAAAGGTCCTTCCCTGAGGAATACGGTAGAACCAATGATATTGTTGGACAAACCGCTCGGTTGCTTCCGAAAATCATCGCTGCTCCGACAACTTTAATGTAACTGGACTGAAGTAACAATAACTGAAAATAATTGCTTCAGCTCCCATTGTTCCATTTTTATGGACTCCTTTGGGCATGAAAGAGACCATTCGGACTATCAAGTCCGTGCTGACTCACGGTGAAAGTATATTTCCTCACTAATTTTCTCCCCACTTTCCAATCAATTTTACCACCTCCCATGTACTTGGAGGAATTCACGGCGGCCAATTAACCTACCAAGCGGCACCTACTTAATTCTTCCCACATTCTCATCAATCGACAGCCCCCCCCCCCCCACCCTGGATTTACCCTGATCCACACAACTAGGAGCGATTTACAGCGGCCGATTAACCCACCAATATCCGCACAGTTTTTTGGATGTGGGAGGAAACCGGTGCACCCGTAGTTACAGGGAGAACTTGCAAACTCCACACACACACACACACACACACACACACACACACACACACACACACACACACACACACACACACACACACACACACACACACACACAGACGGAGGACCGAAACTGAGTCTCTGAAGCATCGAGGCAGCTGGTCCACCAGCTTCACCACTGTATGTACGTTGGGATACACGACAATGTTGAAGATCTGGCCAGTGCAGGAATCATGGAATCAAGGCATAGAAGGAAGACATTTGGCACGTCATCTCTGCGCTCGTCGAAGAAGAGAACACTAACCCCATCCTGTGTCCACACTGAAATAGCAGCCCGCAAGTTCAGAACTCTTTTAAGTACACGTCCAGACCTTTCTTAAATGTGACGAAAGTTTCTGCCTCTATCACTACCCCCAGACCTCTGCCACCTTCTGGGCGAGTAAAACATCTTTCCTTGTGTCCTTTGACAATACCCACTGTTTTTGACCTTTCTTCTGTGTCCTACATATTTATCCTGACCTCTGACGATTTTAGAAAATATGAAAACCTCCTCTCAGCCTTCCCTACTACAAAGGAAACATTCCTAGCTTATCGAATCTTCCTTCGCATCTTCAGTTGTCCAGTTCCTGCATCATTCACTGCCCTTTCTCCAGTGTAATAACATCTTTATAGAGATCAGAACTGATTAGCTGCCGCCCTTACAAAGTGAGTTATGATGCAGCTAAAGCATGTTGGGCCATTTCAGAGATCATTTGCACTGCCACAGGCCTGGAATCAGTTATGCGCCAGACCAGCAAGCACGATAGTTTTCCAGAGACGGTGAGCGAAACCATCGTTTTGCAATGGCGCCTGGAATGGGCGAGAGTCTGGTGATCCACTCCTGTCAGTGTTGAGCCACAGGCCACGCTGAAACATGACATTTCGCAGACTGATCTAACTCACCGATATGCTTGGACATAGCACATGCCCATGAAAGAACAGAGTAATATTCTAATGGCAGGCAGGAGGGTCCAGAAGCCTGAAGTCTCACAACGACCGGGTTCAGAACAGATACCACCCTTCAAGCATTCGGGTTTGAACCAACCGGCAAACTCTAATCACTAGCAATTTAGCAACACAGCGACCACCTTGAACACTTTGCTCCTTAAATGTACTGTTTTTGTTCTAAATTGTGTTTTTGTAAAAAATGTGTATAATTAATATTTAATTTATGGCTTTCTTGTGAATGCCACCTACATGATGCTATGAGCCTGTGATGCTGCTGCAAGTAAGATTTCCATTGCAACCTGTGCAGACTGTACCTGTTGTTTTGACCATAAACTCGACTTTGGCTTCGACTTGTCTTTAGGTACGGAACCATGTCACACTCATTCTTATGTACTTTCTACGTTGAAACAATAACAAGACGACTCCAGCCTTTAAGAAGTCCCATACCCTCAATTACATAACAATGGACCACACTGATTGGCTGTTTAAATAAACCTGACCATCTAACAGCCTCTCCTCTTTCCCCCTACCCTCTCTCCCTCTTCTCCCTCCTCTCCCATCTTCTCTCTCTCCTGTGTCTATCTATCTGTCTATCTATCTATCTATCTATTTATGTCTCTCTCCTCTCTCTCTCCCTAATGGTTTTCTTTCCCCATCCGACCAACCTTAATACACAAACCAGATGTTTATTCTGAAGAAATAACTATAACAATGGCAGGATATAATACTTCTGAAGAGTCCAGATAAGAAGGTAATAACTGATTGTCAGTTACCATCGTAAACAAGGGACGTGTGTTTAGTTCAGGAAAGTAGAGTTGAATTGAAAGGATATTACAATGAGAGAGGAGGCAGGAAGGCCTGAGTGGCCTGTTCCTGCCCCTGTTTTGGTTGTTCTTACTCTCATCTGTGGAGGTGTTAACGCACTATGCCATTTTCATTGCATTCTCTGAAGTGCATTTTTGTCAAACTGTTATTGTTAAAGTTAAAACATATACTTTCTGCATTTTGTGAACTCTGACAAGTGAAAAAATCCCCATTGATTCTTAATAGATGAAGAGTTAAATTCTTACCGTTTGCAACAATTAGCTTTGTTGTCTCGGCGGATATTTTGGTGCGGTTGTTATAAGCACGACAGGTGTAATTCCCAAAGTCAGTAATTTTAGTCATATTGGATAACAAACAAAGCTGTTGACTTTCATTCCAAGACTGTCTCCATTTAGTAGCCATTCAAAGTTCAGCAGGTGGAAACGAATCCGCAGTGCATTGAGTATAAGATTCGATTGACAGTATATGTTTCTTTCTTGTCTTCGCTAGTAATCTTCAGTGCATACGGTCCCATCTAAAGTGACGTAATGCGCAGTTACAGTTTAAGAGACAGAGAAAGAAACATTGCAGCGCAGGAACAGGTCTGTTAGTTCACTATGTTATGCCGAAATAACTAGCCATGATTGCCTAATTAAAACAAAATTTCTTCTCCCGGCACATTGGCCATATCCCTCCATTCTCTGCATATTCATGTGAGTATCTAAGACCTCTTAAACGCCTCTATCGCATCTACATCCACCACCACTCCTGGCAGAGTATTCCAGGGCACCCATCACTCTCCGTATAAAAACTTGTTCTCAACACATCTCTAAACTTCCCCCTCTCACCTTAGACATTTAGACACTGGGAAAAGGAAACTGTCTGTCTACTCTATCTGTGTCTCTCATAATTTTATAGACCCTCTATCAGGTCTCCCCTCAGCCTCCGTCGCTCCAGAGAAAAAGTCCAAGTTTCTCCAACCTCTCCTCATAGCACATGCCCTCTAATCCAGGCAGCGTCCTGATAAATCTCTTCTGCACCCTCATTCGACATTACTACTGTAATTAATTGTCTAATCAGTTAGAACTGCGTCCAATAAACATTCCACTTAAAGCAACCCATTACCACTTAAATGCATCCAGCTATTGCTAATCATGATATTAGTGGCATTAAACAAAAGAGCAAATTAATGCAAAGCAATTTGGTCACACTTACGAGTTGCTGGATATGCAAGAGACTACCTCAATACAAAGTTTTTGTGTCAACCCAAAACGTGCACGAGGTGCGCACTTCTCCATGGCAACATAACTGCAGGCTATTCGTGGGCATTCATCCCGGCAAATATTGCCTTAGGGAGTTTAGCATCAGTGCCCTTTTGGGCAAGAAAACTTCCAATTAATTCATTTTTACTTTCGTTGTTTCTCAAGGTGTCTTCATGTTCTCATTGCTTTGTCATCCACCGATAGCTTGCATGTAAGATAGATGAGCAGGTTAGTGCTGATGTGGGCACGTGGCTAAATCGAAGGGGGTGACCCTATCCCTCACTCCACATCCTAAGTTCAGAACAATATAAGTTTCTACCAATGCACGGACACGCTCCTTGAAGTCAACATCTCTCCAGCAAGTAGACTCCCATTCGGTTGGAGCGTTGACATTTCATCCACTGAATGTTAATATTAACGCAGCAATGAATGGACATGGTTTTTGGGTGGGGCAGTAATGCTGAGTGTTCGTGATTTGCTTTTGAGGTACCAATCCCCAAGGAGTGTGAAGAATTAAGGAATAAGGTTACCTTTTTGATGAATCGTCAATGAATTTATGTTTTATTGGAAATAATACTGAAGACCAAATGTTATAAATTTAGCCTAACACACTGTCACTAGGGTCTACTGTTAAAAATCAATGTTATTTTCTGTTTCTATAACCAAGTCAAATGGGGTTACGACACAGAACCCGATCTGGATTTTCCTTTTCCTATCTTCAGTCTTGAAGAAGGGTCCTGACTCGAATCGTTGACTGCCTGCTGTTCTCCACGGATGCTGCCTGGCCTGCTGAGCTCCGCCAGCATCATCGTGTTTTTCATCTTTCTGAGACAGAAGGCGGCTGTTTACCCATCGTGTCCATGCTTGCCAAATATGGCTATGTTAATTCACATCCCAGGTCCTGACCCAGAGCCCAACAGCTTTTGGTTCTTCCATGGATTTCTGTCTTCAGAACGCTTTCAGGAACTGACTTCCAGACGACCCCCTCCCGTCCCCTGTTGATTCCTTCACCTCTACTCCGCTAACCCTCCAACCACTTAACTAACATTTCCATCCCCTGGAGTCAGTGATCACTCTGTTTAAGGAAATAAGACCTTCGTAAATTATCTTGATGTCTCATAAACTTGCACATCGTTACTCCGTTCTTATTGCTATACAGTACTGAAATGGCAACATCGTTCTTTCAAATCACATCTTAAATCCTCGCGGTCGAATAATGGTAGCAGAACGCTCTTACTTAATCTGTAAGCACATCAATATTTCAGAATAACAAATTCCATTATCATTGATTTGTACTTACAAGACACGTTTAGAGAAAAGGGGTCGGCTTGTTTCATTGTTAATAATGCTCCATGCCTGGCAACCAGTAAACGCCGACAAAAGATCTTTCGACTGGCGATAGAGTCAAAGTCACATTGTCCGGTGGATAATTCGTATTCATGTAACGGCGTCGGGCCGAACCCAGTCATGTGCTTTACATCGCCGGTAACTGTGCAAGTCCAGCGTCCACTGTGTCATTGCGTTCGACAGGGTAAGGAACGTCTGTGGTAACTATGGCTTCGAAACTGGCTCTGGAAGATGAAATATACGTGATATTTTCTGCTTTATATAGTTTTTGTGCAACACATTGAGACGATAAGTTTGCATAACATTGAATAGCTCAAGACATTTTAAGCATACTAATTATACAATTAATAATAATGAATTTAATCCGGCATTTGGGGAAAATAATTGCAACAATCTGGAAACGGTGGGGGGATTGGACAGTCACCATAACTTCACAGATGAACGATGTGAAAAGTGTCGATGAGCTCTGCAGTCGAGTTAACATTGGGTCCAGAGTAAGTGCTGGGGCAGATGACAGCAGCCTCCGCAAGCGTGTAGGCTTCCAGAAGCGCCTCAGTGAAAGATGTGGCGAGGCTGCGGTGCAGCTCAGGCCACCAACAATGATTACCGGTGGGCCAGAATGAGGGAATGATAGGTGAGGAAGAGGATCAGAGGTGGATTCCCTTCTGTTCGAATCACATAGAAGGACAACAGTCACTTGGATGAGGTTCATTGAGGGTGAAGGAGAACGTAGAATGGATGTAACAGCACGTTCCAGTACTTCAGATTGGGACGAGAACTGGAGAAGAGTCTGGCACTTTGCGAGGATCGGGGAGGAATTAACATTGATTTTATTTGGAAGGTGGGATGACAAACAGATTTGACGAGACGGGACGGGAGAGTCTGAGAATATGGTGGAGGTAAGTGCTCTCACAACATTCATTACATATCTGGACAAGCATTTGAATCGCCAGTGTGCTGGTCCATTGGATTAGTATAGCTGGGCACTTAATGGTCTGCATGGATATGGAGGGCCGAAGGGCCAATTTCTGTGTTGTTGGAATTCTACGACCCCTATAAGGAACTTAAGTACAACGGAACCTGCTATATTTCAATCCTACTCCTCTCCACACGTTGCAGGCATTTTGGAGTTAGAGCCAGAGAACAATACAGCCCGGACATAGGCCCTCCAGCCCAACCAGTCCCATGCCGACCACCCAGAGAGTCCCAATATCCTGGTTCGGCCCCCATATCCCTTCAAGCCCCGCCCTTCATGTACCTATCTAAATGGCTTCTTAATTATACTATTGTACGTGCGTCAACCACTCCCTCTGGCAGCTCTTTTCCATGTGCTCACCATCATCTAGGTGAAAAGAAATTCCCCTTTTGGTCCTTTTAAGTCTTTCCCCTCTCACACGCTAAACCTATGGCCCCCTAGTTTTGGACTTCCCTACCCTGGAAAAAAACACTGTTACCATCCACAGATCCCTTGTTCTCGACATGTTATAATTTGTTTTCGATTTACAACCGAACTGGTATGTACCCTTACCTATCACCACCAAGTTTCTTCGTTGATGTGACTTTATGCCGGTCATATTATTGTAGGCCTGACACGTGTAATTGCCACTGTGATTTCGACGAACGTCTACAATGTCGAGTGTTGGTCCCCTCTGATCCAGCGGTGCATCGTTGAAAAACCACTCAAACTCGGAAGCGGGACGGACTGCGCAGAGCACTCGAAAGTGACATTTGTTCCCAGTATAATGTCTTCATCCGATGGTTTAACGGACAATTCTATCTCTTCTGGTCCATCTATAATAAGTGAAAACGGTAAGCTCACATTGACAACATTGGAATCCTTTATTCAGTTAGGCAAAAAATTACTTATACATTCCTCAATGAAACTAATTACAAGGTATGAAGAACTTTCATTTGTTTGATGCTCTTAACGTTATAATGCAATTTGGCAGAATACTTGGAATTTCTGATGGGTATTTGTTTCGTTTTTAGTGTACACTGTGGTTTGTGGTTATTCCGTCTTGGGAATTTCCTGCGCTTTGTAATATTCAACACCAGCTGTGCCACTTAGATAAGTTCCAGCTTCTTTCAAGATACTATGAGTGCTAGGCTCTTAAAGGTTGAAAAAAGGTACCCTTGAGCCAAGACGTGAAAACAATATACACTGCCTTACCCCACTTCCACCGAGATATCACCTTGTTGTCGCATCTCTAAGCGATTGGAATGGGGGCAGTTCATATCAGACGATTCCAACGTGAAATACATGAACGTCGAACAGTACAGCAACAGGAATAGGACCTTCGGCCCACAATGCCCGCGCCGAACACGATGTCGATTTAACTAAATCTCTTCTGCCTGTACATGACCCATATCCCTCCATTCCGCATATTAATGTGACTACCAGCCACTTAAACACCATTACAATATCTGCTTCATCTGGCAGCCCCTTCCCGGCACCCACTATTCTCTGTATTCATTAAATCCGCCCCGCCATCTTCAATGCATGTCCTCCAGTGTTAGATATTCCTAAATTATGAAAAAGACTCCGAGGATTTACTCCATCTGCCCTCACATAATCTCACAAACTTCACTCCCCTCAGTCTCCAACGCTCCAGAGAAAGCAACACCAAGTTAATCCAAATTCTCCTTAGCGCTGACACCCACTAATCCGGGCAGCATCCTCGGCAACCTCTTCTGCATCCTTTCCAAAGAATCCACATCCTTCCTGTAACGGGGCGATCAGAACCGCACACGATACTCCAAGTATAGCTGAACGGAAGTTTTATATAGCCATAACATGAATTCCTGCCTCTTATGCTAAAGCCCCAACCAATGAAGGCAAGAATACCATCTGCTTCTGATCTTATCATGCTATCTCCTTTCAGTGAGCTATAGATTTCGATCCCGAGATCCCTCTGTACATTGATGTTGTTTGGGCTGTTAGGGTCCTCGCATTACCTGTATACTTTCTCCTTATATTAGACCACCCAAAGTGCAAACACCTCAGATTTGCTTGGATTGATCTCCATCTGCCATTTCTCCGCCCATATCCTGCAGCAGATTTATACTCTGCTGTATATTTGGGCAGCACTCTGCACTGTCCACGGCTCCATCAATCTTTGTGTCGTCTGCAAACGTACTAACCCACCCATCAGCATTTTCATCCAAGTCATCCAAGTCATATACGTCACAACAAGAAACCCCAGCACTGATCTGTGTGGGACACCACTGGTCACCGTTCTTCAGGGCACCAATGCTCATACAAGAGGGCATGGCTTTAAGGTAATGGGTGGGAAGTTCAAGGGAGATGTCAGACGGAGGTTTTCACCAGAGAGTGGTAGGTGCATGAAGCGCTGCCTGGGGTGGTGGTGGAGGCTGAAACGTTGGTCAAGTTCAAGAGATTGTTAGGTAAGCACATGGAGGAATTTTAAGTAGAGGGGGTATGTGGAAGGAAGGGTTAGATAGTCATAGGCGTGGTTAGAAGGTCTGCATAACATGGTGGGCGAAGGGCCTGTATTGCGCTGTATTGTTCTATGGTTCTATAGTTCTATGTTTCACCAGAGTAACACCTTTCCACCACTGCCCTCTGCCTTCTGTCAATTCTGAAGCCAAACTGCCAGATTTAAGATCCAATGCATCTTAATCTGTTGATAAACCTATCATCAGGGAATTATGCCTCGATGAAGTCCACGTAAACAACATCCACCCACTATCCTCCTCAATTATTTTCGTCACTTCCTCAAAAAACTCAACCAAGTTTGTACGACCTGACCAGCCCTGAATAAACCCACGCTGACTGTTCCTAATCAGGCCATATGTCCAGACGCGCGTAAATCATATCCCTAAAATTATCTCCAGTAGTTTCGTTACCATTCATGTGAAGCTCACTGGCCCATACTTTCCTGGATTATTCCTATTGCCTTTCTTGAACAAAAGAGCAACATTGCCAACTATCCTGTCCTCCAGGACCTCTCGAGTTGCTAGTGAGGAAATAAAAATCTTCGTCGGGGAGCAGCATTCTCCTCGCTTGCCTTTCTCAGCTGGGATACATTCCATCAGTCGCTGGGGACTTCTCCGCCTTAATGCTCTTCAAAAGGTACAGTATCACCTCCTTCGTTGTCTCAAAGTCTCCTTGCATTTTAGCATGCCCCACAATACTCTCGCCATTCTCCCTGTTCTTATCCTTGGTGAATACCGACTCAATATACTCGTTTAGTACCTGGCCCACATCCTCTTGACTCCAAACATAAATTCCTTCTTTTATCCTTGAGTGGTACTTCCCTCTCCCTAATTATCCTCCCGTTCTTTAATGCATTTTAGCCTTGGGGTTCTCTTTAAATCTTGTCAAGGACATTTCATGGCCCATTTCGGCCATACCAATCCCCCATGTGAGCTCTTTCCTGCTATGTCTAGTGAGAAGGAATAATGAAAAGAGAGGAAGATAGAGAGAGAGAGAAAACGGAGAAAGAAGAAGGAATGAGAGAAAAGAAGAGACAGAAAGCCAGAAAGAAGAGAGAGAAACTGAGAGGAGAGAGAAAGAAAGGAGAGGGTGAAAGAGAAAGAATTAAGGAAATAGAGAAGAGAAGAAAGAAAGAAAAAGAAGGACGAGACAGACAGACCAGTATATCCATTGGATGAAGGGATATTTATACTCACAAGAAAAACGGTTAGCCGTAGTTCATCGCTTGTTTCTCTACTAACGAGTTGTGCCCCTCGCACTGATAACTTCCGGAATCAGACCTATTGACTGCTGTAATCGTCACTGTCTGGTTGTCTGCTGTAATGTTCATCCTGTCGTGATATTGGAGCCATTTGCCGTCTTTCATCCAAAGAATAACAGGTAAATCACCAGTGAGTTCGCAGCTTAGTGTGACTGTCCCATTGCCCTCCAAGACCTCTGAAAGGTTGGCTACAACTGTAGGCTTCGAAACAGGAACTGCAAGACACAAGCATAATTTCGCAACGTTTCAAAGTTGCAATTGTTTCATAAAATATTTTTAATTACCATCAGCAAACCACATGTTAATGTTTGCCTATGGAGGATATGCAAACTTCTTTGGGGTTACTTAGATTGCTGGGATCATTCTCATCGTTATTTCAAAAGCATTTTTTTTCGACATGTGCAACAATCGAGGGCGGAGACCTGCGTGCCAATGTTAAACATTTATTCCTACCAACCACTGAGAGGGTCAACGACTGAACCTGGCCAACACCAGAACTATTTCCAGTAATATAATTAGATCATGTGGGAAAATAGGCTATTGTTACGTTTATTGTCGCAGGTCGCAGATTAAGATAACACTGACTACTTAGCAGGGATATTCGAAGGGAAATAACAAGTTGTCTCATTGTTCAAATATTGTCTCAACACAATTCATTGTGCTGCTCTGAACATGCCAGAATTCGCTGGGGAGAAGGGTAATAAGTGACTTTCTGCTTCCGTTATTCCAACCGGAGCAGCCGAGGTAGAGGAGTGCTGTGGAACAGAGGGACCTAGGAGCCCAAGCACATGATTCCCTGAAAGTGGAGTCACAGGTAGACCGGGTGGTGAAGAAGGCGTTTGACACTCTGGCCTTCATCTGTTAGGCCATTGAGTGTAGAAGTTGGGACGTTATGTTGCAGATGTACAAGACGTCGGAGAGTTCGCACCTGGAGTATTGTGTACAGTTTTGGTCGCCGTTAGAGGAAAGACATCATTAAACTGGAAAGAGTTCAGAGGAAATTTACGAGGATGCTGTCAGGACTCGAGGGCCTGGCTATACAGGGAGAGGTTGGGCTGGCTAGTACTTTATTCTGAGGAAGTTAGGAGATGAAGGGACTTTATAAAATCATGAAGGGCACAGATAATGTGAATGCACATAGTATTTTTCCCAAGGGAAGGGAAACTAAAATACAGAGGGCATAGGTTCAGGTGAGAGGTGAAAGATTTAAAAAGGGACTTGAGGGGCACTTCTTCACGCAGAGGGTGGTCCGTATGTGGAATTGTCTGCCAGCGCAAATGGTTGAGGCAGGTACCATAATATCATTTGAAAGACATTTGGATGAGTCCATGGATCGGAGGGATTTAGAGTGAAATGGGCCAAACGCGAGCAAATGGGATGAGCTTGGTGGGCACAATGGTCGGCATGGACGTGTTGGGCCGAAGGGCCCGTTTCCATGCTGTATTGTTCTGACTCTGGTTCTGTGACTCAAGAGATGACTCTATAACTCTAAAAAGCTGCAGGATTCTTACAAGTTTGGAAAGCATAGCTCGACCCACCAATCGCCACAGGGTATGGCACTGCTGTAACTACTGCTGAACGGACTGCACCTCCAGTTTTCGCAATTCCTCCGCAACATCCCTCATTCCGTTTTAGGCAGTTGGTGCTGCCCACGAAGTTTTAGCCCCCATTTCAGTCTTGCCCAGGTTGGCAGTACAGTGTTGGACTGCTTGGGACGCCGTCTCTCCTGCATGTTTTAACTTTTAGCTTCACCCAGTGCAACAGAAAGTGATAGAGACCATTCGGGCCATCGAACTTAATTGATCCTCCGGCAACATAAAATAATACAATCTAAATGTGCTTCATATGTTTATATAACAAGAAACATTTCAACAAATACTCAGCTGCAGGAACTCAGCGGTCGAGCAGCATCTGTGGGGGGAAAGGGATGATCGATCTTTCGGACTGAAACCCTGCATCAACGTCGACAATTTCTTTCCTCCCACAGATTCCGCTGGACTGGTTGAGTTCCTCCAGCAGATTGGTTGTTGCTTCAGATTCCAGCGTCTGTCTTGAGTCACGCAGGAATATTTCAATTAGCCTTATATCCAACCCCCACCCCAGCCAACCTTGCGAACTCTCCAACTTATTACCATCAACCAAACAAGAAATTGAAATTTAAATCAACTTTGATGTCAAAGATGTTCAAGAAATCTATGTTGAACAACAGTAACTGCCTTGTCCCAATAGCTGCATTGTTATAGTGGGAATTCTGCAAAAATGCCAAAGGATAGCCTGGCATTATAAAAGGCTGCATATAACTTATTTCTTCATTTATACTTCAACAATATGGGCGATTATACTTCCATATATAGCGCATTTGAAATACATTATTTGTGAAGCATTTCGATGTATTTTTCAATGTAAGTTCGGATGCACACAGATATTCACGAGTTACTGTACAATGCTTCCCTCCGCGCAGTCACAATGAAACGGCACTCTGTGCATTGACCCTGACCTAATACACTTACTTAGATTTAATAACGTGTGAATTGGAAAGTTTAAAGCATAAATGTGAGTTTCATGGTGCTTTTGATGAAAATGACGGGCTCTGTGAAAACTGCTCTCTGATCTCCGCCATGTATCACGGTTGATAAATGTTCATGAATCCAGATCACAAAATCCAGGCTGATAGTTCGACCTTGATATCAAGGACGGTCTCTTGTGGTCGCACTAACGTCGTTCCGATGAAATATTAAGCTGAACATCAAACAGTACAGCACTGGGCAGGCCATTCTGCCCATCATGCCGTACCGATCTTGATGCCAAGATACAGCAAATGTCTTCCTCCTGTGTATCTTCAGCCATCCTTAAACAATAAACACCAAGGCAATACATCCATAAACTGTGGTGGATTCTTCATAGTCAGATGAACCTTGAAGCACAGCAAAAACATTACATCGTTCTTATCTCTGAGCAAAGGTCACCATTCTGAAACGTCAACTCTGTTGCTCCGTCCCAGACGCTGCCCGACCTGCTGAGTATGTCCACCTTTCCCTGTTTTTATTGTGCGTCACTTAAACCGGCTGACGTTTAGTCTCTGAGGTCCAAGAGAGGTGAAGTGGTTGATAAAAGAAAATATTTAAGTAATTGAAAATACACCAATATTTACCCAACTACATGGGAAGAATTCTACTCAGCGGTTTAAAAACCACAGTGGCCTCTGACCCCCAGAGCGCCGAAAAAAAAATCGACGTAGCTGCAGTTTCTGTGTTTATTTTTAAACTGGAATGTTATCTCCCTGCCCATGGACTAACGGTCCAGTCCGTGTGGACCGCGGTGTGTAACAGAAAAGTTGAGTTTAACCAGGTTATACCAGTTCAAGCGCCTGCTTCATGTCAAACGCGGATATTATGGATTCATATGAGCGATAAGGATCTCTGATAAAGAAAGAAATCTAAAATATATTCAGATTGTCACCTCTCGCCTTTGCTTCACAATACAACCACAGTTCCCTGCAATTACTACCAACTGCTGGTATCGCTCTGAACTGCTAAAACCTCCAGTGAGGTCGACGGTAGATTTGCTTCCTGCAAGTTGAGTGCAATTGTCTACAGTTTTAGGATTTGAGACCAATTTAACTAATATTCATTTTGCGGTGAAACTCGCGCCTTTGATCCATGTTTGAGACTGCACTCCGAAGCGTTAACCATAGGAATCGCAGAGAAAGGCCGGGACAGATGTAATATACGGGCAATAAATCCAGTATTTGGCACAACATATCTCTCATTTGGACAGCAGCTTAATTTACTTCTTTTTCAACAATGACAATTATTTCCTATACAAGAGAGCAATATACGTCAAGAGAGCAATATACGTTGCAGTGGGTTGGATAAATTAATCCGGCGAAATAGCATTTTGGTCCTGGCAGCTTTTCACAATATACATCATAGAATATTTATATAATGAAGAAAAACTCACGAAAAGGGGAGCAGGAATTGGCAGCCGAGTCCCTCAAGCCGCCCTGTCATTCACTATAATCTGCGCCAGCCTCAATTCCCCTTCTGTGCCTGTTCTGCATAACCTTCAATTCCTCCACCGTCCAAAGATTTATCTGTCTCTAATAATCCGGACCCCACCACCCTCGGTAGCGGAAATTCCAGAGATTCACTTCTCTCTGAAAGAAGAACTTTCTACATACAGTTTGAACTGACTGAGTCTTTACGTTGTGACCATGTCGCCATGTTCGTGATTCTTCCACGAGTGAAAACATCTGAACATCTGACCTGTCAAGCCCCATAAGGATCTTCTGTATTTTAATAAGATAACCTCTCATTATTGCACTCTCCAAGAAATACATATTCAAATTGTCCATCCTCTGTTGACAGGACAACATTCTCACCCAGAAACTAGCCGGATAAATCTTCTTTGGACTGCCTTCTTCAAATAGGTTCCCAACTAATTCCGAAGCACATGATTTCAATGACCAATAGCATCTCACTCTAGTTTGTATTGAATGGCTCCAGATGTTTTCCTGTTCGTTCTTTCACATCACTGGACCTCCACAAGTGTTGCCTTCAAAGGCCACATGTATGACGCAATCTAATGTATTAGAACCAACGCACTTACTCACTCATGAGGTAGACGTGCTGACCCACGAGACTAGAAAATGAACAGTTGTTTGAGATGCCAGTTACTTTTACCATTGTCCCATATTCTTCAGTATTCCAATTCCTCTGGCCTCTCCACCAATCATCTGTACTATTAGACCGACTCAAACTGAAGACATTCATGCTGTCATGATCATCAACATCATTAATGCTACCGATCGTCCTGAGCCACATCACTAGTATTTATTATAATTAACAGAGACATTCCTTTGGTTTCACACTGGTTGGGTTTCTTGTTTCCCAAACAAGCCAAACCTTGTCGCATGTATGAGCTGTCATAACCATATTGCGTCACATCAGCTTGATGTGAGGTTATAAACACACAAAAAGCTGGAGGAATTCAATGGGTCAGGTAGCATCTACGGAGGGAAATGGACAGACGACGTTTCTGGTCATGACCATTCATCTGTACTGAAAGATAGAGGGGAGTTAGCCAGAATAAAAAGGCTCTCTCTCCTCTCCTCTCCCATTAGGCAGGGGCCTGAGGGCACGTACCACCAGGCTCAAGGACAGCTTCTACCCCACTGTGATAAGACTATTTAGCGGTTCCCTGATAAGATGAGATGGACTCTGACCTCAAAATCTACTTTGTGACCTTGAACCGTATTGTCTACCTGCACGGCATTTCCTCTGTAGCTGTGACACTTTACTCTGTACTGTTATTGTTCGTCTGTGGCTGTGACGCTTTACTCTGTAATTCTAGTTTTTCCCTGTACTACCTCAATGCACTCTGTACTATCTCAATTAGCTGCACTGTGTAATGAACTGTCCTGTACGATCCGTATGCAGACAAGCTTTTCACTGTATCTTGGTACAAGTGACAATAATAAACCAATACCAATACCAATACAGGGAAGGGGAGGAGTAAGTGCTAGAAATAGTCAAGTAGATGTAGGTGAGAAGGCGGTGACAGGCAGATGGGGGAAGGGAGAGCGGAAATTGAGATAGAGGATGGAAGGTGATAAGTGAAGGTGACAAAAGGGAATCTGATTGGAGAGGAGGGTGGAGCATGGAATCAAGGGTTAGAGGTAGGGAGGGAAGATGGGCCTAATGGGGAATAACCAATGGCACGAGAGTGTGGGCGGTGGGCAGATGTAATGGGTGAAGCAGGGGAAAGAAACAGGGTGATGGGTGCTGGGATGAGTGTCTAATTCACTGGGTAGATTAAGAGCAAAGAGAACAGGCGCGGAGGGGTAGCAGGTAATCGGAAGTTAGAGGATTTAATGTCTATGCCGTTGGGCATAACAGTCTGCTTATTCCATACATAAAGAAGGCCATTTGTCTCAATGAAGCTTCCCTTTCTCCTATGTGATAAAAACATCCCGACAAAAAATAGAAATGGTGCCACGGCATGAACTCCGAACATTATTGCACTTGTTCATCAATTGCGCGTCAGTGGCATCTGAGAGCAGATTTTAAACATTTATTGGTGCACGATCACATAAGGCCAACGGGCCGGGTTTGTATCTGCGTACGTTTTTGGAATATTGATGGGTTATCTTCAAATCTTTTGTGTTCATTGTAACAGGAACAAGGAAAATTGATGATTGGAATGAAGTATCATACTTCCCATTTGATGGGTAAAATGTGAAGTCATTCATTGCTGCAAATCACAACCCATACTTATTTCCGTGTAGTGTTCTACTTGTGAATAGACAATAAAATCTGTGGAGCTACAGCTTGTTGATCTGATCATTATTTCGATTAACTTATCTCCTCCTCTTATTTTTGTTCCTGTTTCCACACACCCCTCACCCCCTCCCCCTTCACCCATATTCGGCCGTCTCCGACTCCTGGTTCTATCCATCCACCTCACACACAGGTTCCCCTTCCAAATGTCCTTCACTTCTCCCCTAATGGCTCCCATTCTCACCTCTTTTACTTATCAGAGTCCCGCACTGGTAGCTTTATGTTCCTGCTTATATCCCTCCAGCAGCTGTCTCATATATTCACACACCCACCCCTCCCACTTTGCTCCACCGTTTCTATCCCTTTTTCCTCTCTCTTTGTCCACCCCCATCTGTCATTCACCAGCAACTGCCTCCCAGCTCCACCGCTACACCCCTCCCCTCCCTGGCACTACTCGCCTGTTATCGTACACCCCTCCTCAGTCCGCCAAATCACCTGGGAAACTTTTCTCGCCACATCCCTTCTCCTTTTCATGCCGGTAATCTCGCCCTCTGCTCTCAGTCCTGTTGCAGGATTGAGCCTAAATTTCGGTAATTCCTCTCTCCCCACAGATGCTGATCGACCATCTGAGTTCTTCCAGAAAGTTACTGATCGAACCGATCGGCTGAGTGAAGCCCTCATGTCATGGTGAGCCTTTTTACTGCAAATAGGGTGGTTAAACGTCCGCTGTTCTATTTTTATTGTTCTATAAAACACATTTCCATGTCACGTTTCCTCTTAATTTCTTTAACAGTCCCCGATTACCCGTTGTAGGACTTCCAATATTTCCTATCCGACATTTCCTTTGAGTTTGTATGTCTTTTTATTTATTGTGAAGTTCATTGTTTTTGCGATCTTAGCCTGCGTTTGCAATTTGTATAGGCTATTTCATTCTATTCACAATAGCTTTAAACACACCCATTCAAAACATGGGAAATGTTTATTGGGACAAAAAGAACAGTGTGGCCGCTATACAAATACAATCTATTTTAGGGAAGAGGCTAAAAAGTTACGGGGATCAGAGAAGGCGCCTCCGAGGGAGTGGGAATCACGGAAATGTCTATAAATAGGAGATGTAAGCGGCTTATTTTGAAGCCATTGCTTGGAGACACAGTTGTCTCTCCAAAATAGGATGGTGAAATATCTGATGGAATAGAATTTAAGGGGTTGACGCTGCTGGTTCGTCATTCGTCATGCTCAAGTCTCCACGTACAGCACCACAGATTTACAGAATGGCGACCGCATGGAAGGACGCCATTCGGGCCTTCCATTCCTTGCTGTGTCTGTGAAGCAAGACACACGCAGACCTGATCTCTCGCTTGGTCTCTCCAGAACCATGCAGATTCTTTCCTTTGTGGAAATTAAACAGGTCCCCGTTCAACGCAACAATTGAATCTGCCTTTACCAGCCATGGTCTGGCATTTCGGTCCAGAACCTATCGCTGCGTTAACGAGATCATCGTGACAACAGTGATTAAATCTACCTCCAGAAGTACTCGGCGCATCCAGCAATGGAAATAGATTCTCTTTGTCTATACCCATCATGATATTAGATCTTCTCTCAACCTCCCCTATTCCAAGAAAATGGAAGATCGGACATGTAACAGCACAGGGACAGGCTTTTCGGCCCAGGACTTCTGCACCGGCCATGCTGCCAATTTAAACTAATCCCATCTGCCAGCATGTGGTCTATATTTCGCCATTCCATGCCTGTCCATGTATCTCAAATGTTGCTATCGTATCTGATTCCACCACTATCCCTGGCCTCGTGTTCCAGATACCTCCCAATTTCTGTGTAAAAACTTGCCTCCTAAATCTCCTTTACCTTTCCCCCCCACTCACCGTAAAGCTACGCCCTCTGACATTTGAGATTTACAACCTGGGGAAAAGACTCTGACTGCCTACCTTATCTAAACCTCTCATAATGTCAAACACTTCTATCAGGTTTTCCTCAACCTTCAATGCAAGAGGAAAGTACATAGTAATGGCGGGGCCCTTAGAATAATTGATGTACAGAGGGATCTTGGGTGCAAATACATAACTCCACGAAAGTGGCAACACAAGTGGATAGAGTTGTAAAGCAGGCGTACAGTATCCTTGCCTTCATTGGTCAGAACGCTCCGTACAAAGGCCTGGAAATAATTCTTCAGCTGTATAAAACTTTGGTTAGGGCATATTTGGAGTATTGTGAGCAGTTCTTGTCGGTCCATGACAGGAAGGATGTGGAGGCCTTGGAGAGGGTGCATAATTGGTTCACTATGATGTTGCTTGGATTATCGAGTATGAGCTACAATGAGAGGTTGGACAAACATGGCTTGTTTTCTCTGGGGACTCAGGGGTTGAGGGGCGAATTGATGGAAGTATATAAAAATTCTGAGAGGCAGAGATGGGTAGACAGTCAGCATCTTTTTCCCAAGGTAGAAATGTCAAATGCTAGAGGACGTAGCTTGATGGTGACAGGGGGAAATCCCCAGAGAAGATGTGCGAGGCACGTTTTCGATACAACAAGTGGTGGGTTGCGAGAACGCACTGCCAGCGGAAGTGGTGGAAGCAGACACAATAGCAGCGTTTCGGAGGTGATAAACAGGCAGATGAACAGGCGGTGAATGGAGAGACCAAGTGCAGGTGCACTACAACTTGACAGCATGGTCGGCAGAGCCATGGTGGGCAGAAGGGCTTATTCTTATGATGTACTGTTCAATCTTCTATGTAAAATCTTTTGATCCCGGGATTCCACGGCAGACTATGACGATGAATTGCAGATTTACAAGCATTTGGATGAAGGAATTTCCCCTCATGCAAATATCACATAACCAACATTTTGTCCTGTAACAGCGGCCACTAAATCTTGATCCTCCAGTCTGAGGAAACAGACTCCCGGTGTTAGAATCTTACACGTCTTAATGAGATCATTGTTGTCAACCTCAGTAAGTACAGACTAATCCTTTTCAGTCACTTCTCATAAGGCAAGACGCTCAACCCTGGAGTCTAGCACATTTACATTGTACTCATTCCGAAGTACGTAATCTATCCTTATGTACAGAAATCAAATCGGCAAAAAATATTTCTACCGTGGTCTTACCAAAGCCTTTATCAACTGAAACAGTACATCCTTACACCTGAATTATCATTCCATGCTATCAAGGCGATATACCTATTCAGATAGGACCCTTACAGAATAAAGGAAAGGGGGAAAGAACTCAAGGAGGGGATTAGGCAGGACAGATCCTTGGCAAGTAGAATTATGGAAAATACAAAGGGGTTTTGTACGTACATTAAAACAAGAAGGTAGCAAGGGAGAAAGTAGGACCACTCAAGGAAAAAGGGGGAAAATTATACCTGGATCCAGAGGAAATGGGCGAGGTACTAAGTGAGTACTTCGCATCCGTGTTCAACGAGGAGAAGGACATGGAGGATAATGAGATCAGAGAGAAGTGTGGTCATAATCTAGAGGACATTGAGGTCAAGAAGGAGATGGTATTGGGTTTATTGAAGAAATTAAGGTGGATGTCCCCAGGTCCCGATGCGATCTATCCCAAGTTATTGACAGAGGCAGGAGAGGAGTTTTCTGGAGCCTGTCAGGATCTTTGTATCCTCTCTAGCAAGAGGACAGTCAATGTTGTTCTTTTGTTTAAGAAGGGCACTTGGAAAAATACAGGAAATTTAGACCGGTGAGCCCCACATCAGTGACATGGAAGTTATTGGAAAGGATTCATATGGATATGATATATTCACACTTGGAAAAGGTCTCATTCGAGATTGTCAGCACTGCTTGGTGTGGGGCAGATCATGCATAATAAACATGACTGAGATTTTGAGGAGATGACAAAAAAGATAGATGGGGTGGAGCAGTTGATGTTTTCTACGTGGACTTTAGGAAGACATTTGAAAAGGTTTCTCATCATAGTCTGATCCCCAAGATTAAGATGCATGGGATCCATGTTGACTTGGTAGATTGGATTCAAAATAAAGTTAGATAGAGAAGACACACGCAGAGATAGATAGATAGATAGATAGATAGATAGATAGATAGATAGACAGACAGACAGACAGACAGACAGACAGACAGACAGACAGACAGACAGACAGACAGACAGACAGACAGACAGACAGACAGACAGACAGACAGACAGATAGATAGATAGATAGATAGATAGATAGATAGATAGATAGATAGATAGATAGATAGATAGATAGATAGATAGATAGATAGATAGATAGATAGATAGATAGATAGATAGATAGATAGATAGATAGATAGATAGATAGATAGATAGATAGATAGATAGATAGATAGATAGATAGATAGATAGATAGATAGATAGATAGATAGATAGATAGATTTTTAATGGATGATATAAATACGTTAGTACGTTTGCAGATAACACAAAACATTGGTCGAGATCTGGACAGTGAAGAAGGTTGTCAGCAATATATACAGCAAGAAATAGACCTGTTCGAAATATGGGTGGAGAAATGTCAGATGGAGATCAAACCTGGTAAGTGTGAGGTTTTGCAGTTTAGAAGGTCCAATGTAAGGGGAAAATATACAGTGACTGGCAGGACCCTTGGGAACATTGATATGCAAAGCTTCCTGAAAGTGGCAACACAAGCAGATAAGGTGGTGAAGAAGGCGAAAGGCATGCTTGCCTTCATCAGTCGGGTTCTAAGAGTCTGGACGTCAAGTTGCATCTGTTTAAAACTTTGTTTAAGCCGCACTTGGAGTATTGTGTCCAGTTCTGGTCACCCCATTGCAGGAAGAGTGTGTAGGCTTTGGAGACGGTGCAGAAGAGGTTTACCAGGACGATTCCTGGATTAGAGAGTATGAAATATAGGGACAGGTTGGACACACAAGGTATTTTTTTCTCAGCGACAGAGGCTCAGGGGAGATCTGACAGAAATATGTGAAACTATGAAAGACATAGATAGTATAGGTAGTCAGAATCTTTTACCCAGGGTAGAAATATCAAATACACAGCATTCAGGTGTAGGGGGAAGTTTAAAGGAGATTTACGAGGCAGTTTTTTTTTAACCGGAGTAGTAGGTGTCCGGACAGGATCGCCAAGGGTAGTGGTAGAATAAAACATGATAGCGGCTTTTAAATGGCATTCCGACAGTCACATGAACATACAGAGAATGAAGGGATATGATCATGTGCGTGCAGATGGTATTATCTTAATTGGGCATCATGGTCGGCACAAACATGGTGGGCCGAAGGGCCTGTTCCAGTGCTGTACTGTTCTCTGTTCAACATATACCAGTTGTTTTTGTGATTTCTTACTCTGCCTGCAGGTTCTATTTCTATGTTGATGAAGTTCAGAAGTATAATCTAATTGAAACAGAAAGTATTTTGAACGGCCTTGACCGGGTGGGAACCAGAGGATGCTTTTCATGCACTGGACGAAATCAGGAATAAGAAGGATAATTTCAGAAACAGGGGGTTGTCCGTTTAACACGGAGTTGGGGAGGAATTCATTGTCCCAAGGTGTCCTGAATCTTGGCCAGGCTGTCTTCCAAAGTTCAATGGAGAACGAGTGATTGAGTATATCCAAATCTCTAGTACTTTAAACTTGGTTCAATTTAAGGGGGGTGATAGTGAATCTGGGGAAAAGGTAAGAACATGGAACTAAGTCAAAGGTCTGATCACGAGGCCAACTGCTGCTCCTATCTCCAATATTCCTACTGTCTTCTTTCGGGAAGCAGCGCACCAAGAGTTTTATACGTGGTGATATTTATAGTATATATTTACCGCGTCTGTCTCATTTTCCTCGTTCATATGATACGTTGCCCATATATTATAAACTTTGTATTTTCCTTCTTTGTCAATAGATTGGTCAAGGTTTGCCCGCCCCTAAACTTCATCCAATCCCCACACATACTTGTCTTGACAAACACATAAGCATGAAATCTAATATTATCCTTAACTTCTTCAGTTATTTGTAAACAAAGATGACGTTTTCATCGAATTAATGTTATCATAACTTCCTTTCTGTCAGATGACCCATCAGAAGGTGTTATTTTATTCTGAACTTATGGCGAGTTTTACTAATTCACCCCTTCCATCAACAGAAATTTAACTTTGACCATCATGAACTGAATTCAGTTCTGTTATGCCTCTCTCTTTTACTTCCATCAGACAAGACGTTACACTGTGTGTGATTGTTATTGGCGATAAGACTTACTATCCTGCACTTTGCAATTCAAAACTTTCTCCCTTTCCTTCATTCCTGCATGAATACTGAAGAGACGACAGAAGCTGGAATATGGAGCAACAAACAATCTGCTGGAGGACCTTCGCGGGTCGAGCAGCATCTGTGGGACGAAAGGAATTGTTGACGTTTTAGGCCGAAACCCTGCATCAGGACTGTTTGTTGCTCTTGCGTTCCTGTATCCTTTCGATATGGTTCAATAACTGTCTGAAAATATTATTTTACTTTCCCTTATGATCTACTGTGCACCGTGGGGACTAATTTTATCTGGCCCTATTTGGCAGCCTTTGTTCCACTTCAAAGTAACCGACAGCTTCTGTGCTCTGTTAGTGATTTGCCAATCAGGGATCTAAACTCGAATACCGTTACCACATTACTGTCGCAACAAACAACGTCAGTCTTAGTGCTGCATACTCCACTCTCATTGGCAGGCCATCCCTACCATGCACAACCGTTCAATGGATGTTATCCATAGAAGATAAAGGAAAATAGGTGGAATTGAGAGTAGCGGATAAATAGACAATGCAAAGCATGTATATCTTTGGGCTCTTTTGTGGCAGCTTCATCAGGCTATACAACATCACATCGTATGAAGTTTTTCAGATTGTTTCCTTGTCAACGACATAGATCTTAAGGGAGGGGAGGTCCTTCACACATTACAAACATTAGTTCGGCCAGAGGAAAGAGTACCTTCTCCAATTCTGTTTTGTCTGTATTACAGAAAATACGAGGTAATGTTAGAGACGGTGCAGAGGAGATGCACAGGATGTGGTCAGGGCTAGAACAAAAGAAAACAACAATGTAAGATTGTCGAGGCTAGATCGTTTACCTTCCAGTTGCGGAGGCTGACTAAACTTAATCACAGGATGTAGAACCTGAGTGGCCCAGATAGGGTAACTTGGAAGAATACACATTCCTTCACAATGCGGTCGAAATCGGAATGCATACAGTTAAGTAATTGCATTAAGGACTACAGGGAGTTTGAGTAACAAAAGGTGGTGGTGATTTGAACTTACTGCCTGCAAGACAGTGTATGAAGTAACCCTCATCAACGTTGATTTTTAGTCAGAATGCCGTAATGAGATAAAAAAAAAGATACAAAAAACACTCAGCGAGGCAGGCGGATCAGTGGAAGGGAAAATAAATCAACATTTCAGCTCAAGGAGCTTCAAAGGCACTGGAACATTGAGAAGAAGTGATTTAATTCCTCGGGGGATGAGCAGTGGTGACGAGAACAGAGGAACGTCTGTGATAGGGTGCAGACCAATGTTGTCAAGGTGACTCATATGTTTAAATAAAAACATCAGTTGGGACAGAAAAGAAAGAGGGGAAGGAAACAATTTGTAACAGACAGGTTGACAAGTCCATGCATTAAGAGAGAGTGGCAGAGAAGGGACAGAGGGGGGGGGGGAGAGGAAGAGAAAGGGAAATAGGGAGAATAGTATAATGAGAGGGGAAGAGGAGCCTGGTCAGCTGAAATAGTTAAATTCCATGTTATTAAAAGGACAACGACGATGCCCCAGATATGTTCAGAACTTTTGCCTGCATTCTGTCAACTTATCCCCTTATTTCCAGTTCAAAACATTACTCTTTTCTCCCTTTCCAAAGAAGAGGCCGTGACCCGAGACATCGACCTTATCTTCCCTCGGATGCTGTCTGACCTGCTGAACATCACAGCGTCTTCTGTTACTGGTTTCCATAGCAGGGCGTGTACCTTCAGTGCGGAGGGCTGTGAAGTTGATTTGTTGAACTTTTAAAAATAGAAACAGAAGTTCAAAAGAGAAGGGGGAAGGGAGAGAAAGATAGAGGGACAGGGAGAGAGAGGAGAGAGAGAGAGACCGAAAGAGAGAGTGTGAGAGAAAAGATGGGAAGGGGTAGGGAGGAGCCGGCCTGGACATGATGTCCCCTTATCTCCTCCAAAAATTCCTTTCCACGCAGAGTTAAATATTAAACTGTTGGGAGTAGACAGTCAGCGCCTCCTTCCCAGGGCACCAATGCTCAAGACGAGAGGGCATGGCTTTAAGGTTATGAGTGGGAGGTTCAGGGGAGATGTCAGGGGGAGGTTTTTCACCCAGAGAGTGGTTGGTGCATGGAATGCACTGCCTGGGGTGGTGGTGGAGGCAAATACATTGGACAGGTTCAAGAGCTTGTTGGATAGGCATATGGAGGAGTGTGGGATGGGGGGATATGCGGGAGGAAGGGGTTAGGTAGTGTGAGGGTGGTTTGATGGACGGCACAACATGGTGGGCCGAAGGGCCTGTTTTGTGCTGTATGGTTCTATGGTTCTATGGTTGAAAAGTTGCCCTGAAGCGATTCAGCAAAAACTTGACACAGAGACAAAAGACAGAGCATCAGAAGACAGTCATATGCTCTGTGAAAAAGAGGGAGGGAGAGAGGGCGATACAAGAGAGAGGGGGGATGGAGGGAGAGGGAGAGATAGAGAGACCACAGAGAGACAGGGGCTAGGAAGAGAGAGACAGACAAAAGACAGACAGACAAGCAGACCGACCGACTGACAGAGCGATGAAGAGAAAGACAGACAGAGAAGCAGAAAGAGAGAGAGAGAGAGAGAGATAGGGAAGCAGACAGACAGTCAGGCAGCGATAGATATACAGACAGAGAGAAAGGCAGAGAAACAGACATGGAGACAGGGAGATATATGCTCTGTGTGTGTGTGTGTGTGTGTGTGTGTGTGTGTGTGAGTGAGTGAGTGAGTGAGTGAGAGAGAGAGAGAGAGAGAAATGGTGCAGGTGGGAGAGACAAGGGGTGATTGGGGACCCACAAGCTGCAGACACCATCGCCAAAGTCGTTTACTGAGCCACTTACATAGCGGTGCAGTAATTACATCGAAAACTGGCCGCGTTTGTCTAATTGTAACCTGATATCAATTCCCTGGCGCTCAGTTTAATTGAAGCCTTCTGACCACCGCCGCGTGAAGATTTAAAGGCACATAGCTATGATAAAATGAGACGGCAGCAATGATTTATCCGACAGAGCGACCTATACTGAGACAGGCCCTTCAGTCCATTGCACCCGTGCCGACCATCAAGCAGCCATCTACACTAACCGCATTCTGTTTCTCTCCTCCTCGTGAACTTCCATCTCCCCTGACTCCCTTCCACTGAGTTACGCTGTTTTACAGCAATTTCCCTGACAATCAACTCGGACAATGCACGACCTCTCGCTGCTTACCCACTACATTCAGTTCGATGCGGGATGTGAATGAGAAGTTGGAGAACGGCGGGTTCGCTGTAACAACATATTCTCCGCTGTCATTCACTGCCAGGGATCTGAGTGTCAGGGATCCGTTACTCAGCAACTCGGCTCGGTCCGAGTAGTCGTTGTTGATATCTGTCATGTTGCCTATCCACACGGCTATGTCCCTGCAACTGAACCGCCATGTGCCGCTCCTGGAGCCGGAGGATATGTTTGCCTGAAGGGCTATAGGTGCCCCCACCGCCGCGTAGATCAAGTGCCTTTCGACCTCCAACTCGGACGGCTCCGGCTTGACTGCAAACAGAAATGGCCCCGAATTAGCAACGCGAGAGTAACTTGGAAAACGAACTCCCCACGATTCCCCCCCCCCAACCCCCATCTCAGGTTTTCAGCTGCAGCTCTCGTCGCGGATCCACGGGTTTTTGAGACATAAGGGGATTATCTCACCAGCGGCGATGCACAAAGTGCAGAGGAGCAGAGGGAACCCGTGCTTTTGCATTTCAGCGTAGCAGCATTCGTCCTTTGCTGCCGGCCTCTTCGCTGCAGCCGCCTCTCTACAGAGCTCAGCGAGTGAGTCACATCGCCGGAATGCGCCGGTGGCCCGCTTCCAACGCTCGCTCTTATCTGCGCTGAAACACCCCCCCGAAACAGTCAAAACAACTCCCAAAAAGGCAGGAAGCTCTGAGCAATTACACTCCTTCGGAACTTCCTTTCACAAGCTTCAATTGTTTGCTCTGGCCGTGACATAGAAACAGCGCTGTGTGACTAAACCTCTCTCCCACTCGCACGCCGCCCCACATCGCACCCCTTCCTCCGCCACCTCAATCTGCAGCCGGCGAAGAGGGAAGGGATTGTCCCGTAAACACAATCGCAATGACTCAAACCGAAATGCACAAATGGCAGTTCTTCCCTGAGATACATGAAAACATTTAAAGAAAGAAAAGCTCTGCCGAGATATTTCACAATCAGAGTCGGCCAGACATTTCAAATAGTTAAGAAAAAAGCACAGAAAATATTTGGCGGCAGCCGTTCATGGAAAGTTTCTGTCATAAGTGTTTCCAGTTTGTTTTGGCAGTCCGCAGGCTGCCCTGTCCATGAGACATTTTTTTTTATTTGGCTGTCCCACAGTTAATTGAAAGCAAGAGAGGATATCAAAGGGCGGTTACTCCCCTCGACCTGTTGCTAAATTCAGCGCCCACTGGGAACAGAAGACCGCTCAGACCACGGCTCTGTTACCATTCCGCTCATCCCCCACCAATAACCAACTCTCCCCATCCCAAATATCCTCCACCCCTGTGTTTACATCGTGACGGTTGGGATCTAAATCTGACTGTTCTCAGATGAAACTCATACTTTCAGTGCTTTCATATAAATGTCCGAAATAATCTTTATTTATGCAAGGAACATGTGCCACCTCGGCCTTTTCAGTTTATATCTGGGTGCATTCAAACTGTTAACGTTCAGTGCAGGGTTAATGTTTAAACAGAGCAATGCCCCCAGTTCTGAGAACTGCGTTTCAGGAAACTTGCCAAGGACTTCGTGGTTTAACGGCAGGTTGCTTCCTTCCAGTCCAAGAGACCCCGGTTCGATCCCGAGCCCCAGCGCGCTCTGTGTGTATGTGTGTGTGTGTGTGTGTGTGTGTGTGTGTGTGTGTGTGTGTGTGTGTGTGTGAATGTGTTTGTGTGTGTGTGTAGAGTTTGCATCTTCTCTGTGTGTGTGTGTGTAGAGTTTGCATCTTCTCTGTGTGTGTGTGTGTGTGCGTGCGTGCGTATGTGCGTGTGCGTGTGTGTGTGTATGTGTGTGTGTGTATGTGTGTCTGTGTAATTTCCATGATCCTCCTGTGACCACGCGAGCTTCCCCCGGGTGCTCCGGTTTCCTCCTACTTCCCAACAACGACGTGGAGGAGGGAGGTCGGTGGGTTAATTTGCCTCAGTAAATTTCACACCCCCCCCCCACCCCCAGTATGTAAGTAAGTAAGGCGGAAGAATCAAAAGAGATATGGTGAGCATGTGAGGCGAATACGCTACAGGGATACAAAGAAGTTTTCCACATTTCCATTCGGCCCATCGAGTCAATCTCGGCACATAAAACAGTACAATATTCCCCAAATTATTTTACATTTAACCCACCCTCCCCACTTTCTGATCAAATACCCCCAGATTCTACCCCTCGCCCACACAGTGGTGGGGCAATGTAAAGCGGTCGATTAAACCACCGACCACGCACTTCTGTGGTATGAAGAAGGAAACAGAAGCCCCCAGGGGCGGTCGCAGGGAAACGTGCAAACCCCACACCAACAGCATCGGGGGTCGGGATCGAACCCGGTACCCCGAGGTCAAGCGATGCAGCTCTACTATCTGCGTCACAACAGTTCGGAGCGTTGTTGTGCTGGTAGCTGGAATGGAGAAACAAAGAAATGCAGATGACAGAATCTGGATGAAAACACGATGATGCTGGAGGAACTCAGCGGCCAGGCAGCATCCATGGAGAAAAGTGGTCAACGTTTCGGGTCAGGAACCTTCTTCAGGACCTTCTTCAGAAGTCGAGGAACAGGTTAGTAAGTTTGCAGAGGACACGAAAATTAGAGGTGTAGTGGATCGTGTAGCAGGTTGTCGCAGGTTACAACGGGATATAGACAAGATGGAGTTGGGTGGAGAAGTTGCCGATGGAGTTCAATCTGTGAAGTGTGAGTGATACACTTTGGAAGAATAAACTTGAAGGCGGAATGCAGGATCAATGGAAGGATTCTTAGCAGTGTGGAGGAACAGAGGATTCTTGGAGTCCAAGTTCACAGATCCCTCAAAGCCACGCGTTGATAGGGTGGGTAAGAAGGCGGATGGTGTGCCGGTCTTCATTAGTCCGGGGATTGAGATCAAGAGCCGCGAGGTAAAGATGCAGTTCTCTAAAACTCTGGTTAGACCACACTTGGGACTATTGTGTTCAGTTCTGGTCGCCTCATTATAGGAAGGATGTGGAAGCTTCAGAGACGGTGCAGAGGAGATTTACCAAGACCCTGCCTAGATTAGAGAAAATGTCTTACGAGGAAAGGTTGAGCGAGCTATGGCTTTCCTGGAGCGACGTAGAATGAGAGGCGATTTGAATATGAGGGGCACATATAAAGTGGACAGAGTGGACAGCCAGCACATTTTGCCCAGGGCCGCAATGGCAAATATCAGAGAAAATCAGGTTAAGGTCAGAGGAGGGAGGTATTGTGTACATACTAGCTCGAAGTAAATGCAATACAACCCGCCCCAACCCTCCCTGCCCACCAGCACCCCTGCAGGTTATTTCCTTTCAAATCGTATCCGATTGCATTTTGAATGTCGTAATCAAATCTGCCTCCATTATTACCCCTGAAGTGCTTTCCAACCACACAGCTCATTAAAGAAAAAAAATCATATTACTTTCGGTTCGTTTGCAATCAGCTTCGTCCTGTCTCCCAGATCTTGACCACTCCACCGACGCCAGGTTTCTCTCTGTCTGCTTTGAATTTACCGTGCACGAATTTAAATGCTCTCCTTATTGCAGTATCACTGCCAAGGTCAGCAGTTATTCCCTATTCTTAATTAGCCCCTGAGACGGCGAGAAAATCTACATCGCTTGCTGGGCTTCTTCGAAGAGTCAATTCCCATAGAATGGATCAGGAGTCACATAAAATCCAGACCAGGTACAGACGCCAGATGTCTTCTCCTCAATTACAGTAGTGAACCAATCACATGAATGTGCAAATTCGAAGCAGGAGTAGTCCATCAACCCCATTCAATGAGAAGATACCCTCAACTCCCGCATTCGCGATTACCTGCCCCAATATGACACCTCCTCACTTCTCAACGGGCTTTCTACCTCTGTCTTAACATTGCTCAAAGTCTCTGCTTCCACCGCCCTACGAGGAACTGAATTACAAATAGTCTCCGCCCTCTGAGAGAAAATAAGAAAGATCTGTGTAATCCCTGAGCGACTCCTTCAATGTAAATTCTCAACTTGCTCGACAGAGAAAATATCTACCTTCTCAGGATCCCTCAGGATATTACACATTTCCATCTCGATATACATCCGTCTGCACACAAGCCCAGACTGCTGAATCTCTCCTCATAAAATAACCTGCCCGTTCAAAATGACCTATGCGGCCGTCGTTACCGAGACGAGATTCCGAGTGATGCGATGGGTCAACAGGATATTCCTCAAAAGCTTGCCCGGACTACTTCACAGGTACTGTTGACGATCGAAGGTGTGACGTGATAGTGTTAACCTGTCTCAACTGACTAACTGAGAGATGTTTTAAGAGGCTCTTAGAGAGATACGTGAGCAGGCAGGGAATGGACGGATGCGGACAATGTGCAGGCAGATGGGATTAGTTAGATTGGCATCATGGCCGGAACAGACATCGCGGGCCGAAGGACCTGTTCCTGTGCTGGACTCTTCAATGCTCCATGAAGTTTCGCTCCCAACTGCAACAAAAAAAAAATAACGTGATAAAGACACCACTCTTCAGCGTCTCTATCCCTTCAACACAATTCTGGGATCTGGTGCGTGGAAGAAAAAAAATGTGCCTGTCCTGTCTGAAAATCGAATTCCCATACCAATTGGAATGATATCACAAGATCACAAGACAAAGGAGCAGAAGTAGGCTCTTCGGCGCATCGAGTCTTCTCCATGAATACATTTGCATGTTTAATTTGAAGGATGCTTATTTGCCTAATCTTGTCCGATGCTCTGTATTCACGTAGATAATCCGAAATACAACCAGGCCAGTGCAAACTTGTGATCGCTACATCATCTGTTTATCTTTCCCAACATGATCATTTTGTAAATATTAGACAGACAGGATCAAGAAGTCTAGTGGAGACAGGATCTGCTGTGGGTATTTGCTATCCTGCCTCGGATTGCAAAAATGTTGATATGTCTTTTGCTTGTTATATTTTTCCTGGAATTTCACCCTTGACCTCAGAAGATAACTGTGGCGCGTGGAATACAGATGACATCCACTTTTTTTTAGATAAAACAAAGTGTTCAAGGCAGGGCCAAGAGTTTGCCTTGTCCATTACCTTCCCAGTAATTTCTTCAATATTTTTTTTTCAAGATAATGGAGTAGAAATGCGTTTCAAAAACCTATTCGATAGAAGATCGCAATTTATTCCCTTAGACAAACAATTAACGCATAAAATAGTTAAAGTCGAAGGATCCGGTACTAGAAACATCCCAGGATTGACTTACCGAGACCATCTAGGATGGGGACCTCTGCTGGTCTGTTCCGGCAATGTATAACTGGCTCTGAGATCAGCTGCATGCATGTTCAGAATCAGAATCCAGTTAATTATCACTGACAGAAGTCAAGAAATTTGTTGGGTTTTTTTTTGGCAGAAGTACAGTGCAAGGCATAAAGACATAAAAAGTACCATAAGTTACAAAAATAAACGGTGCAAAAGTGGAATAACGAGGTGGTGTTCATGGGTTCATGGAGTGTTCAGAAATTTAATGGTGGAGGGGAAGAAGCTGTTCCTGAAACGTTGAGAGCGGGGTTTCAGGCTCCTATACCTCCTCCCCGATAGTAGTAACGTGAAGATGAGACAAAAGATAATCTCTAGATGCTAGAATATGGAGCAACACACACAAAATGTTGGAGGAACTCTGCAGGTCAGGCAAGATCTTTGGAGGGAAATAAACAGTCGACGTTTCGGGTCGATACCCTTTATCAGGACTGGAAGGAAAGAAGGCAGAAGACAGAATAAGAAGGCTGGAGGAGCACAGGCTGGTGAGTCCAGGTGAGAGGGGCAAAGTAGGTGTGTGGGAGGGGATGATGAAAGGGAGAAATGGAAGAAGTAGACAGGTGGAAAAGGCAGAATTAGAAATAATCCGGTTGGAGAAAGGTGGGGAATAGATGGACATGCCGTGAGGGCGGGGGATGGGAAAGGGAAGGGATGAGGGGCCGCAGGAATGAAGGAAGACAGAGGGGAAGGTGGAGGGAAGAAGGGAGGGGTTACCCGAACTTAGAGAAATCGATGTTGAGGCTGCCAGGTTGGAGACGACAAAGGCGGAATATGAGGTATAGTTCCTCCAATCTGGCCTCAACGTGGCAGTAGAGGAGGCCATGGGTAGACATGTCAGTATGGGAGTGCGATGTGTAGTTGAAGTGAGTGGCAACCGGGAGGTCCTGGCTGTTGCGACGGACGGATCGAAGGTGCTTGACCAAGCGGTCACATAATCTGTATCGGGTCTCACCGATGTAGAGGAGGCCACACGGGAGCACCGGATGCAATACATGACACGCTCAGATTAACAAGTGAGGCGCTGCTTCACTTGGAAAGATTGTCTAGGGCCCTGAATGATGATGAGGGAGGAGATGTAATGGCGGAAGTTGCGGAGAATGAATCGTTGGATGCGGAGGCTCGTGGGGTGGTAGGTGAGGACAAGGGCAACCCTTTCCCTCTTATGTTGTGGGTGGGGGGGGGGTGGTGGAGTGAGGGCAGACGTACGTGAAATGGAGAAGATGCGGGTGAGGGCTGCATTGATGTCGAAGGGAAACCCCGTTTATTGAAAACAGAGGACATCTCAGATGTCCTGGAAAGGAAAGCCCCATCATTGGAACAGATGCGGCTGAGACAGAGCAACTGAGTAAAGGAATAGCATCCTTGTAAGTGACAGGGTGGGAAGAGGTGTAGTCAAGGTAACTGTGGGAGTAAATAGGTTTGAAAAAGATGTCTGTGGTTTATCCGTCTACGGAGATGAAGAGAGAGAGAGAAAGAGAGCGAGAGAGAGAGAAAGAAAAGGGAGAGAGGCGTCAGCGATGGACCGTAAATTTAGGGCAGGGTGGAAGTTGCAGGCAAGTTGATGAAACTCAGGAGCTCAGCGTGGGTGCAGGAAGCGGCCCCAATGCAGTCGTCAATGTTGGGGAGCGTAACAGATGTAGGCTAGGAAGATGGACTTGGAACATGGAACATACCCCCTCTCCCACCTACCTACCCTCCCCTTTTCACCTTGATTCACCTATCACCAGCCAGTTGTGCTCCTCCGCTCCCCGGCCTTCTTATTCTGGCTTCTGCCCTCTTCCTTTCCTGTCCTGATGAAGGTCATCAACCCGAAACGTCGACTGTTTATTTCCCTCCATAGACGCTGCCTGACCTGCTGAGTTCGTCCAGCATTCTGTGTGTGTTGCACACATTTTCTGCTGTACCTCCCCTTCACTTTATTACAACCAGGTATTTTGAGGAATAGATGTTCTTATCTCTCTGACCGTATTTGCCAGTATTCTTGCAAAGTCGACTCTTGAGCTTTTACCCGACTGTGGATATAAATAATATTTTGTCAGTCTCCATGCTCTACTTTAGAAATTTCACCAATATTATTTGATTTCCACTCATCTGTTCACACACTTTAAGGACCATGGCGTAAGGGATGAGAAGTGCCCTGTATTCTTGAGGGCCTTTATACCAGAACATCAAAGCGATCATTTACTTTTGTTGTTGGTGGTGGACATCTGCACTGGAAAATTGTTTTAGAGGTTCTTCTGGGATTCGGGACAACGAACGTGGGACACGGGGCATACTAGAGGGCATGCACTTAAAGCGATAAGGGGTAAGTTCAAAGGACATGTCCTGGGCAAGTTTTTTACTCAGAGACCGGTGTGTGCCTGGAATGCGCTGAGTGATGGTGGAGGCAAATACGATACAGGCGTTGAAGAGGCTCGTAGGCACGTGATTGTGCAAAAAATGTCAGGATATTGACATTGTATAGGCAGGGAGGATTAGTTTAGTGGGGCAAATGATCACTAATTTAATTATTTCATAGAAACATAGAAAACCTACAGCACAATTTAGGCCCTTCGGCCCACAAAACTGTGCCGAACATGTCCCTACCTTAGAGATTACTAGGCTTACCCATAGTACTCTATTTTCTAAGCTCTATGGACCTATCCAAAAGTCTCTTAAAATGCCGAAAGACCTGCTCCTGTACTGTAACTTTCTATGTTCTATGTTCTAAAACAGCTATAACAGATTGAATATTGGTACAAGGTTCGTGGCGATGTGGAAAACATTGGGCCAAGTAGTGTCGTCTTTCAGACTTAGCAAAGGTTTCATTAAAAAGTTGAATAATCTGGACAAAAAATACCACAGCGTGTTAACGGGATAGCTGGTTGTCTACAATTATGGACCGTGGGGGCATGTGAAGGATCGTATTAAAGTTCAAACAAAAGAGCTGGTCCTTGATTTCAGGAAGTAGGACAATGCACACGCTCCTGTTAACGTCAACGGTGCTGAGGTCGAGAGGGTTGAAAGCTTCAATTTCCTGGAAGGGAACATCACCAATCACCTGTCCGGGTTCAACTACGTAGACGCCATGGCCAAGGAAGCTCAACAGAGCCTCTACTTCCTTAGGAGACGAAATAAATTCGGCACGTTCCCTTTGTCCCTCATCATCTTTTATCGATGCACCACAGAAAGCATCCTATCCGGATGCATCACGGCTTGGTGCAGCAACTGCTCTGCCCGATACCGCAATAAATTGCAGAGAGTTGTGGACACAACTAAGGACACCCCGAAACCAGTCTCCCCTCCATGAATTCTGTCCACACTTCTCGCTGCCTCAGTAAAGCGGCCAGCATAATCAAACAGCCCTCCTACCACGGACGTTCTCTCCTCTCCCACCTCCCATCGGACAAAAAATACAAAAGCCTGGAAGTACGTATCACCAAACTAGACAGTTTTTATCCCGCTGTTATTAGAATATTTAAAGGACCTCTTGTGTGATAAGATGGACCTCGGAATCTACCTCGTTATTGCCCTTGCACCTTATTGTCTGCCTGCACTGCACTTTCTCTGTAACTGTAACACTATATTCCGCTTTCTGTTATTACTTTTCCTTGTACTCCATCGATGTACTGATGTGATGAGATGTTCTGTATGTAAAGTTCGTCACTGTACCTTGGTACATGTGAAAGTAATAAACCAATTACCAAGCGTTGGGATACTTTGAACGTAGACACAAGAGCTTGTAGATGCTAGAATCTGGAGTAACTCAATGGGCCAGGCACCATCTGTGAAGGGAAATTGACAGTTGAAGTTTCTGGTTGAGACCGTTCCTCTGGACTGAAAGTTGGGTGGGGAGACAGGCGACATCAAGATGTGAGGAGGACGGTGGATCAAGAGCTGGCAAGCGATGGGTGGATCCAGGTGTGGAGGGGTTGATTGGCAGATGGAGTCAGGTTGGGGAGGGAAGGGTGGAAATAGCAACGGAGGCCGTGAAGTGATAATTAGAGTAAACAAAGGACTGCATCTACGGTGCGAAGAAATATGCTAGAACGCATGGGGGAATACGTAGATCTGCTACCTCATTGTACCAGAGACCGTCTGGAGCCCTGACCTCCGGTGTCGGGTGTGTGTTGTTTGCCCCTTCTCCCTGTCACCGCGTGGGTTTACCCAGGGTGCTCCTGCATGTCGAAAAATGTGTGAATTGATAGGTTAGTTGGCCACTGCAAATCGCCCCTAGTGTGTGGGAAGGTGGTGGAATGTGGGGAGAACAAGAATTAGTGTAAGTGGGCGGTCGGTGGCTGGAGTGGGCCGAGGAACCGGGTTCTACACTGTGTCGGTCCACGTGTCAACGATGGCGCAGAGGCTGTGGAAGAACATGACAAAGGATGCACAAGCTAAGGCTGTATTGCGCGTTGGTCAGACCGCGTTTAGAATATCTCTTGCAATTTTGTGCTCCGTATCTAAGGAAAGGAGAGGGTCCAGAGGGGCTTCACAAGAATGGTATCGGGAATTAAAATCTCAACAGATGAAGAACGTTTGATGGCTCCGGACCTGTACTCAATGGAGTTCAGAAGGATGAGGGGGGGGGATCTCATTGAAACCCACGGATACTGAAAGGCTTGGTTAGAGTGGACGTCGAGAGGATGATTCCATCTGTGGGAGAGTCCGGGATCCGAGGGCACAACCTCACAATAAAGACAAGTCCCTTTAGAACTCAGATGAGGACGAATTTCTTCAGCGAGAGTGTGGTGAATCTGCAGAATCCGTTACCACAGAGGGCGATGGAGGCCACGTCATTGGGTGTGCTTAAGAAAGAGGTTGATAGGTTCTTGATCGGTAAAGGGCGTTAAGGGTTACGGGTAGAAGGCAGGAGAATGGGGTTGAAAAAAATATCAGCCATAATTTAATGATGGAGCAGACTCGAAGGGGCGAATAGCCAAATTCTGCTCCTATATCTAATGGTCACGGTTTAAAATGGTGCAAGATTTGACATCGAACCTATTCCGCCTTTCAATGAGAACATGACCTCCACCTCGACCACTTTCCTTCACAGTCCTTATATTACTCAGTCTCCCATTGGTCTTAACCAAGGGAGCATCTACAACACTCGAGTATTTCCCTCCTCCTCCCAGTCGTAAATGGCTAATCCCTTACCGTCAGACTGTGTCCCCTACATCGAGAGTCCACAGACAGAGAAAAGCAACAGCACCGCGTCTATCATCCCAGATACCTCGGAATACTTCTCCTCAAAATGACATGAAAGGAAACGAAAGGCTTTGATCTGCTCCCCTGTGAAAACTGGAGGAATTCAATATCGCAAAAGTGGTCGAGGAATAGTTGAGGTTACTATCAATGCACTTGAAAATATTTTCGAGTGCACACCAAATCGTAAGTAAATGGATTACTTAATTGCTCTTGCAATATTTTCCCCACGCTATATCATAAATTATCTCCCTGAATAGAGAAATATGTTACACTTTTCTGTACTCTGAAGGTAAATGAGTTACGTCAGAAGTGACGAACTTGCTGTGCGAAGGGTTCAGAATCAGATTTATTATCACTAACTTAAATGACATGAAATTCGTTGTTTTGTGGCAGCAACACAGTGCAAAGACATAAAAGTACCATAAATAAATAGTGCCAGAAAAAGCAACGTTATCCTGCTGGAGATGCTTGGAGTTTGCAATCATTGATCGACAGGTTTGACAGTCACGTTCCAGGTAAATATAGCGAAGAAAAGTGTGATAACAAAACTCAAGACACACGTTTAAAGAATCAGTTTCACTGCGCTCAAAGCAAATGTTTTCAGGTGCATGAATTTAAATATGTTCTTGGCACTCTTATTTCAAATAATTCATTGATTCCTTGGGACATTGATCTCCATGTACGAAAGGAGTTGAGGATGGGATACAAGATAAAGCAGTTAAATAGGAATTATGAGCGTCTTCTCGATTGCCGGAAGAGACTTGTATCCCTCCGAGTTGTCTATACTCTTTTCTGGAGTTGTTTTTTGTTGTTGTGAAAGTTAATGCAACCCAGACGACGCCACACAAAAAAAACATGTTTTCCCTTTTTGGTCTCACTAGTCGGTGAGTTTACTGCGGATTTGCCTTTGAACATTCAACAAACAACAACCACAATATTCGACTCTCCTTTAACACCAGAGATCAGACATTCTACCAGGAGAATACTAATTATGTTCCCCACATTTATACCTCCTGCTTTCAGTCGAAGACACAAGAACACACAGAATAGAACCAGGGCTAGGCCACTCATCTCCCCAAATCTGTTCTGCCATTCAATATGGAGTCACAGGGTCACAGAATCAGACGCATGGAAACACCGTCTACACCGACCAGCGGGCGCCATCCGTATTTGATCAGGGCCGACCTGCCGAAGGCCTCTTCTCCCCTTCTGTGCCAATCCCCCACAGCCCTCTATCCCCCCATCTTTCACAGAATAATTATGAGTCAGTCATTTTGATCTCGCAATAGCACACAAACAAAAACTTCAGACAGCTGCAGTCAACATAGTTAAAACAAACAGGATGTTAACATTGAATACTAAGGATGCTCACTGTGTTGGCCTCGGGTGCATTATTGGTCCTTGCCCATTGCTGGAGAAACGTAGAATCCAACCACAGGACCTGACGATGTAAGAATTTCCCAGCGTTTCGCTGGGAATCCGCCTCTCTGATCCACCTACAGACCGATCTGATACTGTATCAAACGCTCATTGATTTGCATGAAGATGGGAAACGAAGACGAATATATGGAACATGGAATATCAGAGGAACAGACCTTTCGGCCAAAGATGCTGTGCTGAACTAATTAAACTAAAATACTCCCTTCTGTCTCCGAATAGCCAATATACCTCCACTCTGTGCACATCCATGTGCTTATCTGAGAGTCTGTTAAACCCCTCCATCTTATCTACCTCCACCACCACCCCTGAAAGCGCATTCCTGGCACCCACCACTCGTTGGGCATAAAACTTTCCCCGTACATCTCCTTTGAACTTACCCCCTCTCATCTTAAATTTATTTCGACCCTGGGAAAAAGATACGGGCTGTCTCATCTATCTGTGCCTCTCATAATCTTATAAAACTGAATCATAGCCTCGGCCGCTCCAGAGAAAACAACCCGGTTTTGTCCAACCTCTCCTTGTAGGGCGTGCCCTCCATTCCAGGCAGCTTCCTAATAAACCTCTTCTGTACCCTCTTCAAAGTCTCCACATCCTGTACTGGGGAGACCAGAGCTGAACGCAATACTTCAGATGCGGCCAAATAGAGTTTTATAAAGCTGCAACATAACTTCCCTACTAATCAATTATGTTATATGTACTTTATTAATTTTGTTTTGTTTATTTTTACATTTAGGGTTTGACGTGTAATTAATTATTTTCTGTTTCTCATCTATTTTTGAATATATTGGTTCATTTTCAATTAGTTAAATCAGCCTTAACTCTTGATAAATTGCTCTATGAGAAACTGTTAGACCTGTTGGAAGGATTTGGCATTCGCCCGAAATCTAGCCTCTTCTCAAAGTCTGCCAAGGAGTTACGGGAAAAAGGTCTTCAGGGATATTGCACTCAAATGCCGACGTCTCGTTCCGCTTTGGGGAGACCCTGTTAGGAGACAGAAATCAACTTGTTTGGTCTATTCCATTCACCCCGGTTAAAATGGGCGCGCGAAGGCGGCGAGCAGGGAATCCGCTGAGGCCACATGAGATAATGGATGCAACCAGAGTACCCATTATCCCCACCTCTGACTCTTTTAAACCTCCGGGCTACAGACCAACATGTTGCTGGGATTTTCCAGCTTTCAGTCTTTACCTCCTCCTTGCTTACATTGTGGTTTGGCGGATCTGAAGCGAGCTGTGTCGTGGTGACGACCTACATCAAACCCCAACATCAACCCTAACTGCTGTAATATAAATAGAAAGGTTATCTCATGTGCTCAGGAAGCAACAAGGTTACCTCCACAGAAAATCAATCAGATTGGTCAGACAAGATCTGCCCTTGACAGAGTCATGCTGGCTAGTTCTTGTCAAGCCCTGTCTTTCAAATGGTCATTTATCTCGTCCCTCGGCCTTCTTACCATTAATATCCCTTCTACTGATTTTAGACTCGCCGCTCTGTAATTACCAAGCTTTTCCCTGCTGCATGTCTTGAACATAGGAACCATAATTGTCGATCATCTGGTAACTTATTTGTTTCCAGCGAGATATGAAACAACCTCATCCACAACCGCAGCAATCACTTCCCTTGCCTCTAACTGCAGCCAGGAACAAATCTCATCTCGCCCTGGGGGTTAATCCACCTGAATGCTCGCTAAGGTGTCTAGTGCCTACTCTTTATTTATGAAGAATTGAAGTGGGAATTCATCTTCCTCTTTGCTGAACTCTCCAATTACCGAGTCCCTTTCCTTTGAGGATATCGACGGAAAATATTCATTTCGGATCTCACCTGTATATTCTGGCTCCACGCACGTATGGGTATGGGAATGGGCCTGTATTCAGCTGTTCTCTGGGTCTCATATCAGGATATCAACATGGCTGGGGGTCCTGGAACAGGAGAGTAGGCTCATGAGATCTTAACATTGCGAATGAGGACATTGGATGAGATGGGTGCTTGTGTATGCAGGAGAAAGAAAGAGACAGACAGACAGAAATGGAGACAGGGAGAGAGACACAGAGAGGGAGGGAGAGAAAGAGAGGGAGGGAGGGAGAGAGACGGAGAGGCAGAAAGAGACAGAGAGGGAGTTAAACTGGATGGCCACCGGAAGATCCCGGCTGGTACGGTAGACGGAAAGAAGTTGCTCGACGAAGCTCCATAGGTAATAAAATATTTTTTTCAATTCCGTCTTGTACCATTCAGTTGACAATGCACCACATAACAACGCTTGAATTTTTTTTTTGGTCAATTCGAGTCAATATAATCGGATTGAATTTCCCCGCTAAAGTTCCCCGGTACTTTCCTTCCTTCCCTTGGAGTTCTGAACTTCAGCAATGGGAAATGAGAGCATCTTCAGTCAACTGGAGACCACTTACTTTTGCTGGCAACTTTATTAGTGCAAGGAAAAGAATTCGCACGCGGATTTGTTACCTTGTTTAAAGCGATTGGTTTCAATGCCCCAAGCACCCCCCTTAGCCGCAGCTTCACGCGTGGAGGAACAAATGAGAATGAAAGCAGTCGACACTTCGGCCCCTTGGACCTCACCCATCATTTAGTAATACTCTATCGGACCGTTCACCTCAACGCCACTTTCCTACCCTCATCTTTTATCCCAGAAATCTACCTCCACTTGAATACACTAAGGGACTGACGTCCGCACCTCGCTTGGTAGAGAATCCCAACTGTTTCTTCCCATCTCCACACGAGCTGCAACCTGACAATCCGAAAATGACATTTATGTCTGACTGCAAGGACAAACAATCCGCTGGAGGAGCTCAGCAGGTCGAGCAGTATCTATGGGGGTGGTGAGAATTTATCGACGTTTCTGGTCAAATTTCTGCATCAGTACGAAGAGTGGAGAGGGAAAATGGCCGGTACTGAGGGAGTGGAAGTGACGAGACAGGGGTCAGATGTGAATAGTGGACCAAGGGAAGGGAAGAAGGATGATGTGGAGTTCGAGCCAGATAGAGGAGAGGTAGGGCTAGGGTTGGATGATATATGAAACAAGACAAAAGGCAGATAGAGACGGATGAAGAAAGGGAGGGTGAAGTTGGAGACAACTAGGAGGGTGATAAGCAAGAACACGGGTTGCCAGTCTTGGAATCTGCTGTAAGGAAGGTGATAATTGGAATCATTATTTCTAAGAGAAACAAAGGGCTACAGATTCTGGAATATCAAGATGAAAAACACTATGATACTGGAGAGATTCAGCAGGTATGCCGAGGTCCCCAGCATCATAGTGTCTTACCATTCTAACTCTCTAGCAACACAGAACATGAGCTGGAGGAACACAGCAGGTCAGGCAGCATTTGTGGAGGGAAATGGACAGTCGACGTTTCGGCTCGAGACCCTTCATCAGGACATGTGTCTCCATGTCTTAGTCTCTGGCATTTTTGGTCAGTTAACCAATATATTCCACTGTTCCACACACGTCAGAATATTACAACCCATCCGAACGCTCAAATATGACATAATTCCTTCTTGCTAGCATCTGACAGAACGTGTTTCAGCGTCCAAATTCTGAAGATCATCTGGTTCGCCCTTAAGTAGTCTATCAGATTTGTCGAGTCTGATTGTCTGTTAATGAATCCATTTTTAACATAGACTATTCTTTCTGTCTGGCCCAATTTTCTTCCTGAAAAGTTTTCATGGATCGGCAGCGGCCAGGATTTAATTTCGTTCCAGATTCAGTGACAATTCAGAAGAGGAATCTGCGTGGCATCATTATTTTCATCATAATCTCCCAATCAACCGATTAACAACGGAAAGTTCACCAGCATATGAATGACGTACGGGTTTCCTTTCATATACTCTTTGTTCTGAAGCTGGGTATTAAGCGGAATTAAAGAAGCTAATGGAGAACCCCGTCTCCTCAAACACTCTCACTTCCCAGCTAATCGCAGAGTGATAGTTGTTGCTGCTTTGTGCTGTCTCACGGAGTCGGTTAAGAATAAAATGTATTCACTCATAGTCACAAAGTATGCAATATACAACATGCCATCAGGCCTTGCCCCCCCCCCCACCCCAAGTCGCCCGTGCTGACCAAGGTGCCAACCTAAACTCGTCCCATTTGGCCGTGTTTGGTCCATATCCATGTACGTATCCAAATGCCTTTGAAATGTCCATATTGTACCCGCCTCTACTACTTCCTCTGCCAGCTCATTCCAAATACCCACCACCCTCCGGGTTGTCCGTCAGGTCTCTTTCAAATCTTGCACCTCTCACCTTAAACCCATGACCTGTAGTTTTTCTGATAAAAGAGAGACGCCCTTCTATTTGAAAATTGTGCATTTGGCTAAAACCGGGTGGAGGAAAACGATGTAAATGTGATGCTTTATACTGGTAAGCTAATGGCCAAACGGCCGTACAAAATTATTCAATTTTCCCTGCCTCTCTGTCATGGTCACTGCTATTGTGATGGAGTAGTGATAAAATACGGCATCGGATGGCTTGCAGATGCTTTGAAGTTGGGTCCAATGTGCCCATTAAGAGGGAGCTGGATAAATATATAGGGGGGACATATGCAAGTGGAAGTAATGGACTGGAAATAGAGCCGTGCAGTGGCAGACATCCGGCGCTAGCACTGATGTCCCTTTCCTGGAGTTTAATGACTCACTGTTACCCTGACGATAACAACCAACGTCTGTCCACACATCATGCGTTAGTTAATCCATACCCGAGTTACAATGGAGCTGTTGTTTAATTTGCATCTCCCGTCTCGTTATCAAGTAGGACAGGGGGCGCCTGGACTCCACCAGCTTCAACTCGCGTTTCCCTAAGGACCCTTGAATGGATTAAACATGCTGGAAATCGACTACAGATCAGGGATCATCTGTGCAGATAGAAGCAGAGTTAAGTTTTCAGGTCGACGCGTTTTTTATCCTAAATTCTGGCGTTTGGAGAAAAGCGTGTGGCGGAAAACGATGTAAATGTGATGCTTTATAACTGGTAATAAGCGTACTGGCGGCCATATAGCCAGACCAAATTACTTAATCTTTCCCGCTTCACCGTCACAGTCAGTGCTGCTGAGATGGAGCAGTGATGGAATAGGGCATCGGATAGTTGAGACGGCTTCAAGGAATAACTGGAGAACAATTAACTGGGATTTCAGAAGAAGTTCTCACTCAGTGTATCAGTCCAAGGAAATAACGTCACGCAGAATTCATATTTTGACCCGTTTATGTTTATTCAGGGTGAAAGGTCCACCCCAGACTAAAGATGTCACGAAAATCACTTCAGGAAAAGTGGTGTTTGGAGACAGTATCAGCCCTCATCCTGTTGAACAGCGGAGCAAGGTCGACAGGCCGGATGACCGACTGCCGCTCTATTTCTTGTGTCCGGCTGCCCCCTCGAGAGCGACATGGGGAATGATGTTTGGCCCCCATACCTCTTCAGATCACTGTGAACGGATCGAACATACAGCTTCAGTCCTTGTTAAACATGAAGACATCGTTATACGTCGCAACAAATAGCAAAAGAAGCAGTTAATGACAAACGAAAATTGAAGTAACACGGAAAATGTCTTGTGTGTATGTGACACTTGGGCACTGAATGACATGGAGGGACATGGGGACCAGAGGGAAGGCGGATCTGAGACAAACAGTTATTGAAACGGGAAGGAATGGTCGACATTCGTCTCTAGATTCTGTTTCTCAGTGGATGTATTGGAAGGAATTAGTTTAAAAAAACAATGAATAAAATAATTTTCTTACATTAAAAGTCGAGTTTCCATCTGGCGCATTCGTACCTACATTCTGGATACGGAAAAGACAACAACACTTTAAGCAATCACACAAAGAATTCCATTACTATCTCTTCCCACAAATGAACACCGTGATAATCAGCGTTCACACTGACTTCTGCTTGGAGTAATGTTGCACCGTTCGTTCGTACTTCACACACCAGACTTTGATTCAGTATGAAAGGGAAATATTCTCCCTGACATCAGGAACATCTCTGAATGCCATTAGACCATTACTGAGGCCACAGCAGTACAGTACTGGTCTTAATAACAATTCCTCCGGAGGCATAAGTTCAGATCCGAGCGTGGGGGATTCAATTTTAAGAATGAACTGAAACAGGCATTGAAATAGTGGCCTCAGTGACGGTAACATCTCACCTGGCTCAGACGGAAATTACTAAAAATCAGATGGAGATTACAGACGGAAATCTGTCGTCCTTATCCAACCTTCCCTCCCTGTGTGACTCCAAACCCACCAATGTTGTTGACATTCAACAGATTCTTGAGGTCAAGGTCAATCGGGGGCAGACAACAACTGCGGACGTTGTCATCAACGACCTTGTCCCGGGAATTAAGAAGTTTAGGAAGTCCGACGCAGGACTCAGGCAAGGAAGTCTGATCGCCCCGATTCAGAGCCAAATACAAAATTACTCTCATGGCTGCAATATAAATTTTCTCTTTTTGAAATCAACACTGAGATCATGAATGTAATACCAGATACCAACCTGTTCATTCCTTGGGGAATTTTCATATGTCTCCAATGCGTTCATAGTGTTTTAGCCAAGGTGCCCGTGGGAATAAAACCCATCTAGTCATTAACAGCGAAGAGCATCAGGACAAGTTATTCAGCACAGAGGAAATCTATCCCTGTCCTTGATCAGCTCATCCCATGAATAGTGGAACAGTAAATGAAACCAACTTATGATCAAAATAAAGGGAGGTTCACTTTGCATAAACTACCATTCTCTTTGCCCACTCACATTGTAGTCTTGAGTTTAAAAGTTCAGCTTATTTACCTGGCAAAACTAACACCACAATTAGCAACAATAGTGAGCCTTCTTTAAGTTGAAAATATCCAGCTCATGTACCGGGTGACATAAGGGTCATCAAATCAATTCCTAGATCTACAGGAACTGCCTAAACAGTAACAGAGCAGTTGAAAAGGAGTTCGAGCAGCCCGTAGAAGTGAGCGCAGTGCTTTTTGTAGTTGGGACACATTGCAACTACTGTGCGCCTGTGGTAGACAGAGAGAATGTTCAGCGATGTGGATGAGGTGCCATGAAGATTAGAGTTGTGGTTGCTGTCCGCATCCTGTCTCAGAATCATTCCAGACTGGTGCAGCTGACTCAATAACCCTTGTCATAGTTTGTTGCTCACTACTCCATTACGTTCTGGTGATCACTTGCACCTTATGATCAAGAGGATTTATTTATTTATCCACCTGACGTTCAGCTGACCAAGCGCAAGGATTTTCCTGCATTGCAGAAAACCTCCAAAGTGCTCGCATAGAGCGACAACCTTTATTCACTATAAGACATTGCCCTGGTCACTTGCTGCTGCTGGAACGTCTCCGTGAATCAGTACAGTATATACAGGCATATATTCATCAATACTGAGCAGAGATAGACTCGCTTATTGTGGACAGGGCTCTGGGAGAAGGATGTAATGAGAAGAATCTCAGTTGTGTCGTTTGTTTGTCGTTGGTGTTAAAACGTTTCTATGGTTCAGCCTGAATGCTACTTCTTAAAGTCGCGAAAAGAGCGGAAATTTCAATTCTCAACTGCAGAGTGTAGTGGGATGCTGCACTGAGAACAGACTTGACTGTAGATGTGTGACTTCCTCACATTTGGCTCACAGGAATGGAGCAACTGCGAATTTTACAGCGATCTCTCTCCTGCCAACTCATGGACGAGTGGCTAGAATAAAAACAAATTTCCTCCTGCCGCTTAAGAGGTGTGAGAATGAACGAAGGGATGCTCTGATGACAGGAGGGATTGGGGAGGGGTTTCACATAAGGCACCAAAATGTGCTGAAGAGCAGACCCGGAGGAGGTTTCTTCGTGGTGATTAGGAGGTGGGGGACTGATGAATGAAGATGCTCCAGGCTTGCTCAGGCGGAGACCGTGGCCGAAATAGTTTTCCCGTAGGAAGTGAAAGTTGTTTCTCAGTGCCAACACATTTGGGGAATTCTGTAATCAGGTAACTCCTTGTATGTTGTGAACTAAACGGAAGCTAGGTGAACTCTCCGCTCAAAGACTGCAGGTGATCACTGAAATGTAATACAGTGGCGAGCAACATACAGTAAGATGCGACCGTGGTGGAATGCAGAAGAATGAAATGGTTCTGACATCAGGAAGCCGGCAGAGACCATGACTCTGATCTCCGGGACATTGCATCTACCTCCCTAAATGCGCACTCCCTGAGCCACCGACACATCGTGGCTGCAGTGCCTGCCAGGCACGTAATGCACAACTGTTATTCGACCAGGCTACTCCACCAGCGAACTCCACCATGAACAAGGACAAGGGCAGCAGGCGCAGGGGAACGTCACTACGTGTGGATTGTGCTCCAACTCACGCACATTCAGCGGGGAAGAGTGAAGTGGGTGCGGATGTATCATAGTGTCACAGAGTGTTACGCTGCTGGGAAACAGACCTTCGGCACTACTCACCCACGCCGACCAAGGTACTTATCCATGCTTGTCCAGTTTACTGTATTTGACCCTTATCCCTCTGTCCCTTCCGATATATACACACGTCCACATGTCCTTTACTACTTCCTCAGGCAGCTCATACCCAACACCCTCTGGATGAAAATCTTGCACTTCGGGTCCCCTCTAAATCTCCCCCCCCCCCACCTTAAAATTATTACCTCTCGTTTTAGACTTGCCTACACTGGGAATGGTTCTGACTGTTCACCATATCTGTGGCCCTTATGGTTCTATATAGCTCGATAAGTGTCACGTCAGCCTTTTTCGTTTCAGGCAAAACAGTCTAACCTATCCAGTCTTCAAGACATTCTATAAATCTCCAGCCATTTCAGTTGCCACTAATAACGGACCTAAAATTGATTTTCATTTTAAACCATAGCTGCAGGTCTTTGCATTCCTTGTCGTGCAGGGTTCTGTGTAGATTTACTTTAAATTAAAGCTGGAGTCATCATCAGTTCAGTTTAACGGGGGGATAGCATATTGGCAGCAGGGGGGTCAGCAGTGGGACAGTCTGGGAAAATGGGATGTCATAGAGTCATCGAGTCTATCTGCAAGGAGACAGGCCTTTCGGCCCAACTCGTCCACTCCAACCGTGTTCCCCAGACAGCTGGCCCCACCTGCCCGCGTTTGGCCACAGCCCCCTAAAGGTCTCCGATCAATGCACTTATCAAGAAGGCTTTTCAATGTTGCTAATATGCTGCCTCGACCACGACTTCTGGCAGTTTATTCTAAAAGCGCACAACCCTCTGCAAGAAGAAGCTGCCCCCTGATGGCCCGATCATAAACTTATGCCCACTTATTGTTAACTCCCCCTCCCTGGGAAAAAGGCTGTGTGCTTTCACCTTGTCTACGCCCTCCCATGATCTTATATACCTCTATCAGGTCACTGCTCAATCTCCAACGATCCAGGGAATAAAGTACTAGTCCAGGCAACCTCTCCTTGTGACTTGGGCCCTCAAGTCCAGGCAACATCCTGGTATCTTGTCGGCACACTGTCCAGTTTAATAACATATTTCCTGGAACAGGGTGACTGAAACAGTACGCTATACTCCAAAGAGAGTGCGGTAAGGAGAAATGAAAGGTGTTGTTGGAAACAAATCTTACGATTCTCCGGATAAAGCCGAAAATATATTAAACACATTGCTGCCTCCCATTTTCTATGACAAGGGTTAATATTGCCTTTTCTACTTGTTTGTATGGAAGCTATTGACATTAACTGGTTTGATAAAGAGATCAGGCATGACAAGACGATTCCATGAACGTTGAACCAGGAACCGAGAATTACTGTCACAAAAGTAAAGCGAATTTCACATTTCATAGGAAACAATCTGCTTTCACATTTCTTTTTTGTGTTGAAAATGCTTTAATCGTTAGGTTGCTTTGTTGGAAGGTTGCATGAATAATTCAGTTGTTTAATTGACAAAACCAAGAGAAGTAACTGCTTTAATTACTCGTTATTCAGATGTAAATTAAAGCTTAATTAACTGTTTGACATAGTCTTTGTCAGATCAATTCCAAGAGCTGCAGGAATCGTTACGATTTCTCTGGGACCAGTAACACGATGGTGCAAAATGATTTCACGCAATGTTTTCTCCAGTTGTCTGTGTCAGATTCCCGCACGAGTCGAACTTTCTATATAAACAGAAATAGGCTGAAATGTTAATTCTGAAGAAGGTTATTTGAGTAGACTGATTCAGTGAGTGCAAATTTCATCGAAAAACAATTTATCGACATTCTAGTTATATATCAGCAACCAGACACCACATTTCATAACTTCTGTTCCGTGACAGCAGGGAATTAATAAGCTGGTCTATCCACAGCGATATCAATCAGATCACCAGCACAACACGCCACACGTCATTTGCATTACTCTGTCTATTATAGACAAATACCGAACTTCTGATGAAAGGACGTCTGCTTGAAATGCTTCTTTCTCCATAAATGGTTCCTGAGCTTATGCGTGGTCAAGACCAGACAATGATAGCGGATTTCCTTTCCAGAAGGATATTAGTGAATTGGTTTCAGTTTTAGAATAATCTGTTTGTTCGTTGTCGATTGTCATAGGAGAGATTGATTCAAATCTCTGAAGTTAGCCCTCACCTGCTCTGAAACTGAAGCGTATTTCTGAGGTGGAATTGACAACATGTGATGCAGTATCTCCGAGCGCGGTATCTGGAACTTGGGGGCATAAATTTAGAATAAGGGCAGAAAGAAATTAGGACAGTTTTCGTTTCGCAGAGGGTGGTGCGTCTTTGGAATTCTCTCCACAGATAACTGGGGCGAATCATTGAACCTGGACAGATGATTCGTGCATTCAGAGTAAAGAGTTTCAAGGGTTATTGGGCATGGGAGGAAAGTGGAACTGAGGCCAATATCAGGTGATCCACTACCTTGATGAAGGGCGCGATAGGCTGAAGGGGATGAGCGGTCCTATCCAGCTTCTGTTTCGCACGTTCGGACGGAGGGATTTCAACGAAAGACGCCAGGATAATAATACAGGCCTCTCCATAGGACAAAGGCAGCACAGAGGAGCAACGGTAAGTGCTGACGCGCAGATCCTTCGAACTGTGGTCGAAGCCTCACCCCTCCTCCATGTTGTATGTGTGGGGTTTGCACATTCTCCAGTGATACGAGCTCAGAGCTCCTCCCACATCCAAAGTCCCTGCTGGGTTGGAAAGTCAATCGGCCACTCTGAAGCTCACCGAGTGCAGGAGGTGGGCAAGAAAAATCCGTGGGTGTTAATGGGCACGTGAGGGATGATACAATATAAAGGAAATTAAAGAGACAGGTGATAGGCAGTAGCTCCCCCCTCCTTTCTAGGTCCTGAAGCCGCAGGAGATGTGCGGGTCCTCAATGAATACTCCCTCTCTGTTTTTACTGTAGAGAAGGCATGAGGCCTCGGAACTAGGGGAAGTTAATGGGGACATTCGTGGGATACAACGCGTTGAGCAGAGGAGGAATTGGATGTCTTAAGAATTTTGAAGGAAGAAAAATATCTCTGACATGAGCAGTCATATCAAAGAGCACCGTGGGAAGCTGGAGAATCAACTGTGGGAGCCATGGATGAGGTACATGTATCGTGTTAGCGACGAGTTAAGTGCCAGAAGACTCGAGGGTGACGAATGCTGTTCCTTTATTCAAGAAGGGCTGCAAATAAAATCTTGAGAATAAGACACCACTGAGGGTAATGTCCGTGGTACGTAAGTTACTCGAGCGAATTCTGAGGGATAAGACATTCATGCATTAAGGCGGGGGTTGATTTGGGATAATCAGCACAGCTTTGTACGTGGGGAGATAGTGTCACACGAATTTGATTTGCGTTTTCTGAATAAATAATCAGGCGGCAGAGGTGGTCTATTTTGAGCAGTACGGCCTTTGATAAGGTTCCATGTGGTAGGTTGCTATGGAGAGTTAGATCGCATGGGATCCAGGTGTAGCTGACTAATTGGACACACTGTTGGCTTGGTGGTCGCTAGCAGAGGGTGATGGTGGAAGGTTGCTCATTGGACTGCAGGCCCGTGACTCGTTGCGATCCCCAGGACTCGATGCTAGGCCCATTACCATTTGTCATCCATCAAAATAGAGGTGATGGTCTTATGCACACGTACAAGTGTGCCCTGGTGTACAAGTGAGCAGCAACATATGCATATGGCATCATATAAGCAGCATTCACAAGAAAAACAGATATTAAACATAAATTATACACTTTTTTCACAAGAAAACGCAATTAGGACAAAAAGAACGAAGTCCATTTCAGTGCAAAGTGGTCAAAGTCGTCTATATCAATGATATGGACGAGAATGTAAAGGCATGTTTAGTAAGTTTACAGATGAAAGGAAAATAGGCAGTATCGTTGACAGTGAACACGGTTATCAAGATTTACAGAGGGATCATTATTAGGTGGGTAAGTAGACCCAGTAATGGCCAATGGAGTTTAATTCGGATAAGTGCTAATTGTTGCATTTTTGGAAGACAATTGCGGGTAGGATGTTTACAGTGAATGGTAGTGTCTTGTGGACTGCTGCCGAACAGAGAGACCAAGAAGTACAAGTACCTTGTTCCCTGAAAGTGGCGTCGGAAGTAGAAAGGGTGGCGAAGATGGCCTTTGGCACGCTGGCCTTTATCAGTCAAGGCAGTGAGTATCGAAGTTGGATGTTATGTTGCAGTTCTGCAAGACGTTGGTGAGGCTGCGTTTGGAATAGTGTGTTCAATTTTGGTCTCCGCACCATAGGAAAGATGTCCTTGAGCTGGAAAGTGTGCAGTTGAGATTTCCGAAGAGTTTGCCTGGACTCGAGGGACTGAGTTATAGAGAGAGGTTGGGCAGGTTGAGGAATATCATCTCTCATTCCCCTACGCTTCATTTTTTTTCAATGGAGCGTAGAGGAATGAGGAATGATTTTATAGCTCTGCATAATATCTTTAGAGGCAGATACACAGTGAAAATGCACAGCCTTATTCCCACCTTGGGGAATCAGTAACTAGAAGGCATCGGTTTAAGGTGAAAGAGGAGAAATATAATAAGAAACTCAGGGGCAACTTTTTCATGCAGAGGGCATTCAACATATGGAATGAGATGACAGAGGAAGTAGTTGCTGGATGTACGTTAACGCATTTAAAATATACTTTGACAGGTACATGGATAGGGAAGGTTAAGAGGGATTTGGACCAAACGTGGTCGAATGGACTAGCTTAGATGGGAATCTTGGTCGGCATGGACTACTTGGGCTGAAAGGCCCACTTCGGCGGTTTTGAATCTATGACTGTATAAAATATGAGAAGTACATTGATTGTTACTCGCCAGTAGCTACAATGAATGGCGGGCAGACAAAAAGCGGAATAGAGTTAAAACAGAACTTGTACATTGAGCAATATATGAAATGTACTGTAGAACCTCCGACCCAACAGCCCCACCCAACAGGGGAAACGCAAATTATTCTTCAACTAATCGTGATTACTTTAGAACATCAGGACTTGGAGGGTACAACCTACATGCAGCGAACGTTTGAATGAAACATATTTACGAGTTTCCTTTTGCTTTGATTTACCGAGTGCATAGACAACTCCAGCTACATCGCCACACCAGCTAAAGCGCCAAGCACAAGCATCACTCCAGCTACAGCGCCAACCGCAATCCCGGCTTTCGCTCCATCACTCAAACCAGTTCCAGAAGCTGGTTGACTTTCTGAAAATGAAGGTGAGGAAGTAATGAGATGAAATCCAGTGAAATACAACAATATGAATGAAACTGATACAATATTCGTTCTAATTTGATTGGTGTTGCTACCCGGGCTTTTATTCTTTTTATTTTAGTTTTCCAATTTCAAATCACAGAAAATAAATGACAGCTGGTCTATTTGGACAAAAATTGCTACTTTTAAATTAACAACGAAACTCAGGGAATGGACGTTAAGTACGTATATTTTCATTGGTGTTAGCCGGTGATTTAAGAAGGTCAGGTTTTCACTCCAGAATGCGCGTGCTGTTCACACCACTTGTTTGTGGGACGCATGGCTCCGTGGCCAGGAAGGTTAAAATGGGGCATAAAGAGAACACAAATGAAAAGGGGTGATATATTACAACCGAGAAGGCGTGTTAATGAATTAATGTGCTGGAAATGTTCCGTAATTGTTGCTGTCTCCAGCTTCAATGCATTTGTATTTTCGTGGTTGTGCGTTACATAAAATGACCTGACGTTGGACATTTTCTCGAGTACTTAAAGGAAATAAACATCAGAATGAATCAAAAAATTCAAGGATATTTAATGATAGGATTTATGAGCATTTGGAAAACCATGGCTTAATTAGACAAAGTCAGCATTGAATTGTGCGGGGCAGGTTATCCTTACTCACTTGATTTCTGTTTGTTAAGAAGATGAGGAGTGTGATTGAAGAGGGCAGAGCTGTGGATCTTCTCTACAGGGGTTGTAGTGTTTGACAAGGTCCCTCATGGGAGGGTTATCCAGAAGAATAAGATGGATGTGATCTACGGTGAATTGATCTTTTGGATTCAGAATTGGCTGGCCCATGGATGGCAGAAGGTACTGGTCCATGGGACTTATTATGGCTGGAAATCCGTGACTAGTCGTGTTCCACAGGAATCCGCTCTGGGACCTCTGCTGTTTGTGGTATGTATAAATGACTTGGATGAAAATGTGGATGATCAGAAAAGCTAACGCCACACGAATTACCAACCGATTAAAATAGCCTTTCTTTGTCAACAATAAAACAAAGGATAGTTATTCAGCGAATACAGTTCTTTTCTCACTAGAGCAAGCAAGGACATTTATGGGTACTACCAATGAAGATTACTTTGGTAGGCATTAACACGAGGAAATACTCTCTCCCTTGACAACAATTGGACTTGAGGGCGACAATAGTGGACACCATCCCCATATCTTTAATTTAACGAGGATACAACAGTGTACTTGCTCTTCAATCATTTCCAAGTATGAGACGTCAATATCTTGATGAATTTGAAAGGTTAATTTTAATATATAATTGTTTTTGTTTTTTTAGAGGGGGTGCGGTGACAGATTCCATGCAGCATAATTCGTGTTTCGGTTGCTGGAAGACTTGAGGCTGAAATCGAAATTGTTTCATTACTGATTTAGGTGAGTGAACGAGTAATAGAAAGCCATAGAGAAATAGAGCACCGATACAGGCCCCATCTGCCCAACCAGTCCATGCCAACCACGGTGACAATCCAGCTAGTCCCAACTACCTGCATTTGGCCTATATCCCTCAGAGCCTCGACCCTCCATGTACCTATCCAATTGCTTCTTAAATTATATTATTGTACCTGCCTCAACCACTTCCTCTGGCAATGTTGCACCAACGGATGTTAAAGAAAGTGAGAGAATCTTTCATTGTAGCCGCAAAATTGTTGCATTCACTGGTGAAACATGTCCATGGCTGCAGAGGCCAGAGACAGGGATGTTCATACACCTGACGTTTTATGAATTTCCTCGGCATTGTAGATTTCACCGCTCAAAGCCGATGAATTTAATACAGAAAGCTCGGTAAATTTTTAACATGCCTGTCAAAACATTGGTCGGAAACATGCATCCCTTGAGGGGCGATTAGCCACGGAGGATTGGTGATGTACTTCCTGCAGCTCCAGGCGGTTGTGACTTAGGTCTGCTTGCATTGGGGTTCACAGAAGTCTGGAACGCGTTGATAGGAGGCGAGTGCATCCGATCTCTGGGTCCAGCTCAAATCCAGAGACGTTTTAGGATCAACAAGAACTGTTCTGCCGGATTCACTTGGAATCCGAGTCCGGGGTTTCGGCACAGGGCTGAGATCTCCATGTCAATGAAAAATGGAAAGTATTTTCTGAATTTTGATGGGAATTAATTTCAATCAGATGAATAATTTATATTACTATTGTTATTTCAGGTCTTGTAAATTGCTAAACATTAAAGCTGATGTTTTTTTAAAAAAAGTTTGAATTGTATTTATTTGTAAAGTGCCTCTGGAAAGTCATTCATTCATGGTGCGAAAGACTTTGCCCATCTACATTATCGATGCCTCTCATAATATTGAGCGATTCTAAAAAGTCGTCCCTCATTCTCTTCCGTTGCAAGGAATAAAGACATAGCCTGGCGAACCTCTCCTTACAACTCAGGCTCTCTCGTCCTGGCAACAGTCTTGCAAATGCTCTATGCACTCTTTCAACTTTAGCGACGACTTTCCTGCAACAGATTGACCAAAACTGTGATATTACTTTAAATGAGGCCTCACCAACGCCTTGTACAACCGCAACATAATGTCCCAACTGCTTTACTCGATGCCGTGACATCTACGAGAAGGAGAGAGTAAAGTTGGGCATTTCGGCCTCCAAGGAACTCCTGCTGTGAAATGCCAGAACTGATACATTGTCGCTGAAATTCATTTTTTTCTGAGTTTTTTGGTCCCCACTTTCTCCCGACTTTCTGGTTGTTGCCTTTCACCAAGTGCTGCAATGCCGTGGGTCAGCCGCTCTCACTTGGACCTCAGTCCTCAAGACCCGACGATGCTGCATGTTGGGAAGTGCCTGGCATAGAACACAGAAGAGCGCAGCAGACGAACAGGCCCTGCGGCCGACAATGACCTTGCCCACCATGATTCCAATCTAAACTAATCCCATCTATCGGCATCTCTGCCTGTGTCCCTTTATTCCCTGCCATCTTGATCTATATGCCTAGAACCTAGAAATAAGAAAGGGGCAATCACTCTGATGGGATTATACCACAGAGTCCCCAGTAGCCACCGGGACATGAGGCAACAGATATGCAGGCAGATTGGTGAAAGCAATATAGAATGGGACCTCCTTCGTGCAAGATGCTAGAGGGGTAGAATTTGTTAGGTATGTCCAGTTTTCTAAAACAGTATGTGGATAGACCAACTAGAGAAGGGGCGGTACTGGTCCTTGTCTTTGGAAATGAGGCTGGCCTGTTGATTAACCTGTCAGTGGGCGAACATTTGGGAAAGAGTGATCACAATTCCCCAAGTATTAATACAGCTATAAACAAGGAGAAGAATAGGACTTGTGGGAGGTATTAAATTGGGCGAGGGCAGATTCCGTATGAGAAGAGTTAATTCTGAACAACTGTTTATAGATAAGTCCACATCAGACATGCGGAGGGTTTTTAAAGACTAACTGCACAGAGTACAGGGCAGGTATGTTCCAGTCAGAAGTAAGGACAAAGATGACAAGGTTAGATCCTCTAAAGTCTAGAAAGTACAGATCTCGTTTGATTACTTTCTTCACATACGACCAGCCGCCACCAATTGACCGAAAGTCGTGGACTTCCATTGCCATCGATCATAGACACTCATTATCGTTAAGTCGCATTGAAGAGAAGTAGGCGCTCTGGCTTCCGAGTCCACGCCTTACAGTAATCCTATTTTATTATCCTCTTATTCCCTATCTATCCCAGATGCATCATTACTTGGGTCTTAATATTCCAAATGCAGTCTCATCAGGGCTCTATTCAATTGGAACATCTCCACTTTGACACTCAGAACCTACTGATATAAAGGTCAGGGGATTTGTATGTTGTGTAATTTACCGCCGAGCTTAATAATTGACTTTCTACTGTTTGGACAACCTGTGCAATGACTTTCACTGATCAGTGCTCACGGACACCATATTCGCGCTGCACACCAGCACCAATCTCTGAACCGTTATAAAAACACCCCATTCTTGTTTTTGTAACAAGGTGCCCTTTCCCCTCCATTCCCCGAGATATGCAGCTGCAGCTTCACAATATCGGCCCCTCTAGTGTTTTCAAGCCGTATCTGGGACACGACGCAGAGGTATTGTGAAGTGGAAAGTCACTATCAATTTTCCCGGCAAATTGAGAGCAGGGAGAACCTCGCTCAACATCTCCTGGGCAACATTCCGATAGAGTGTTTCTTGTGGGCTTTCAACCAGCACCCTTGCTGTCCATATAATTTCTGGAAACGCTGAATAACACTGTCTCAATATTTAAGAACACAAGAAAATTGGAGCAGTAACTCTCCCTCGAGGTATTTCTGTCCCTCGAAGCTGGCCCGACATTTCATAAAATGCCGATCTGCCTCAGGCTTCAGATCTTCAGCATTTTGCAGCATTTCAAAACGTTTTCAACTTCCTTTTAAAATGCAATCGAAGATCCAGCCGACACAACCGTCTGCAGCAGAGGTCCACCGTCTGCGATCAGAATGCCATTTGCTTAAGGTTGAATGAAACACAGAGAGAAAATAGAGAATTAGGTGATAAAAAAACTCCATTCCGCCTTCGAATACAATACTGGCTCATACTCCTTCTAAATATCATCTTACTCTTCTTTTTCCAGACCCATTTTACGCAATGTCTAGTTCTCAGGTGCAGTATCAACCCCAAGGGTATAATTCAAGTTCGGACAAAACAGTTCTACGGTGTATGATTCAAGTTATTATAACAACCAAAAAGAACTGTATTTCTAGGACATTGGGCGCCCGAGACGGATGACCACCTCGCTCTGAATCAACATTTGTTACCCACCCATTTTAGTGGGGGAGGTGATCAAGCGCCATGCTCGATGATGTGTTTTAGAGTCACATGTAGGCCAGAAGGGCTTAAAAGTAAACATATCCTTTCCGAAAATCTTAATAAGTTGGAAGATTTGCAACATTCCGGCAGTTTAAGAACCATTTTTACAAATCCTTGTTTTTTTAAATTCCCGTCTTCAACTCTGAGGATGTTGTGGTGGGATCTAGATCTACCATCTAGGCCTGTAGTACTAGTTCACTTGTATAATCATAATGTTGCACACCCCTGGTATCTCACAGTTTGAGCAAGCACACTCATCGGTGATCCACAGATTCTAGCAGAAGCCAGGTAACACAGAAACTCATTGGTCTTCGGCATCAACATTGCAGCCGGGTAGAAGTGAACGCATCTGCTCTTGTGATCATGAGCAAAACTTCCCAAATACAATGAAAATGCACCCTGAATTAAAGTAACATGCCAAGGACTTAACTTAGTGCACAGTAGTGTCAATACTGTTCTGATTTATTTTCAGTTATCTGAATTTAAATCAGAGATCCTGCAAAAAGAGTTTAGAGATTTAGGTGAAAAAATGAAAGTCAGGGCATCCAAGGTTGCAATCTCAGGGTTGCTACCAGTGCCACGTGCTAGTGAGGCTAGAAATAGGAGGACCAGGCAGCTAAGTACGTGGCTAAGGAGATGATACAGGAGGGAGCGTCTCATGTTATCTGGACAATTGGGCTTTATTCTAGGGAAGGTTGGACCTGTTCCGAAGGGACGTTTTGCACCTGAACTGGAGGAGGACTAACATACTTGAGCGTAGGTTTGCAAGTACTGCTCCGGGGGGTTGGTTTAAACTAGATTTGCACGGATAGGAGAACCAAAGTGTTAGAGCAGACAGTAAGGTGGAGGAGGAAAAAGGTCATGCGAGGACTGCAGGTATGGACAGAAATTAAAGGTTTGTATGTGATATAAATGTTCTCAGCTGCATCTATTTCAATGCAAGGAGTGTTGTAGGTAAGGCAGGTGAGTTCAGGGATCATATTGGCATGTGGGATTACGACATTACTGTTATTAGTGAGACTTGGTTGCAGGAGCGGCAGGACTGGCAGCTTAAATGTTCCAGGTTTCCGTTATTTCAGACGTGATAGTGGGGGAGTAATGAAAGGGGGTTGAGTGGCATTACTAATCAGGGAAAATATCACAGCTCTGCGTAGACAGGACAGCCCGGAGGGCTCGTCTACAGAAGCCATATGGGTGGAGCTGAGGAACAGGAAAGGTGTGGCCACACTAATAGGGTTGTATTATAGACCACCCAGTAATCAGAGAGAATTGGAGGAGCAAATCTGTAGTGAGATAGCAGACCGATGTACGAAACAGAAAGTTGTAATAGTAGGGGATTTTAACTTTCCACATATTGACTGGGACGCCCACACTGTGAAAGGACTGGATGGCTTGGAATTTGTCAAATGTGTTTAGGAAAGTTTTCTAAATCAATATACAGAGGTACCAACGAGAGAGAATGCAATACTTGATCTCCTATTAGGGAACCAGACAGGTCAGGTGACAGAAGTATGTGTAGGTGAGCATTTTGGGTCCAGTGACCATAATGTCATTAGTTTCAGGTTAATTATGGATAAGGATAGGTCTGGTCCTCGGGTTGAGGTTCTAAATTGGAGAAAGGCCAATTTTGTGGAAATGAGAATGGATCTAGGAAGAGTGGATTGGGACAAGTTGTTTTCTGTAAAGTATGTGTTCCGTAAGTAGAAGGCCTTCAAAGACGAAATTTTGAGAGTGCAGAGTTTTCATGTTCCTTCCGGGATTAAAGGCAAATTTAACAAGCATAGGGAACTTTGGTTTTCAAGGGATATTGATGATCTGGTTAAGAAAGAGGTGCATAGCAGGTATAAGCAACTGGGAACAAACGAGGTACTTGAAGAGCATAGAAAATGTAAGAAAATACTAAAGAAGGAAATCAGGAGGGCAAAATGAAGACACGAGGTTGTTTTGGCAGATAATGTCAAGGTAAACCCAAAGGGTGTCTACAGGTATATTAAAAGGATAGTAAGGGACAAAATTCGTCCCCTAGAAGATCAGAGTGGTTGTCTATGTCTGGAGCCTCAGGAGATGGTGGAGATCTTAAACACTTTTTTTACATCGGTATTAACTCAGAAAACTGGCACAATGTATATGGAAGGAAGGCAATCAAAGCAGTAGTGTCATGGAATATCTAGAGATTAAACAGGAGGAGATGCTTGCTGCATTACAGCGAATAGAGGTAGATAAATCCCCCGGGCCTGACAAGATGTTTCCTCGGACCTAGTTAGAAATTGCAGGGGCCCTGGCAGATCTATTTAAAATGTCCTTAGCCACGGTGCGTTGCAGGAGGACTGGAGGGTAGCTCATGTTGTTCCGTTGGTTAAAAAAGGCTCTAAAAGTAAACGAGGTAATTACAGGCCGGTTAGCCTGACATCAATTGTAGGTAAATTATTGGAAGGTGTTCCGAGAGATCGGATATACAAGTATTTGGACATCCAAGGGCTGATTAAGGATCTTCAACATGGCTTTGTGCATGGTAGTTCGTGTTTAACGAATCTTGTAGAGCTTTTTGAGGTTACCAAGAAAGTAGATGAAGGAAATTCTGTGGATGTTCTCTACGTGGAATTTAGTAAGGCCTTTGGCAAGGTCCCACATGGGAGATTAGTTCAGAAGGTTCAGTCACTAGCTCTCCATGGAACATTTGTAGACTGTATTAGAAATTGGTTGTGTGGGAAAAGACAGAAAGTGGTAATGGTTGATTGCTTCTCAGACTGGAGGCCTGTGACTAGTGGTGTGCCTCAGTGATCAACGCTGGAACCATTGTTGCTTGTTGTCTATATCAATGATCGCGATGATAATGTGATCAATTGGATCAGCAAATTTGCTGATGACACTAAGATTGGAGGCGTAGTGGACAGAGAGGAAGGCTTTCAAAGCTTGCAAAGGTATCTGAACCAACTGGAAAAATGGTCTAGAAAAAAGCAGATGGAATTTAATGCAGACAAGTGTGAGGTGTTGCATTTTGGAAGGACAAATCAAGGCAGGACATACACAGTAAATGGTAGGACACTAAGGAGTCCGGAGAAAAAAAGGGATATAGGAATTCAGACACATAATACTCTGAAAGTGGAGTCACAGGCAGACAGGGTTGTAAACAATCCTTTGGCATCCTGGCATTCATAATTCAAAGTATTGAGTATAGGAGTTAGGGAATTATGGTGAGGTTGTAGAAGACATTGGTGAGGCCAAATTTGGAGTACTGTGTGCAGTTCTGGTCACCTAGCTATAGGAAGGATATCACTAAGATTGAAAGAGTGCAGAGGAGATTTACTAGAATGTTGCATGGTCTTCACGAGTTGAGTTACAGGGGAAGATTGAACAGGTTAGGACTTTATTCCTTGTAGAGCAGAAGAATGAGGGGAGACTTGATCGAGGTTTACAAAATTATGAGGGGCATAGACATAGAATGCGAGTAGGCTCTTTCCACCTAGATTAGGAGAGATAAGTACGAGAGGAAATGGCTTTAGGGTGAAAGGGGAAAGGTTTAGGGGGTCATTAGGGGGAGGTTCTTCACAAAGAGTGGTGGGTGTGTGGAACGGCTGCCATCTGATGTAGTAAATGCGGGCTCACTCATAAGTTCTAAGAATAAATTTTATAGATACATGGATGGGAGAGGTCTGGAGGGATATGGACTGGGTGCAGGTAAATGGGAATAGTGGAATAAAGATTCGGCACAGACTAGAAGGGACGAATGGCTGTTTTCTGTGCTGTAGTGTTCTATGGTTCTATGGTTCTAATTTGTTCACCATTTCATTCAAGAATGAGGAAACGCACTATAAACAAATACGTCCTTTAACGTATCTCATTGTTTTAGAGTTTCTGGAGGGTTTTAACTGTCTGCAGAGCGATTTATCATCTCGCTTGAGAAATCCTCATCGAGATAATTAGGAAGCCATATTTCCAGCTGCTTTGACGAAAGAGCTGGCATAAATCCCCCCACACCCTCCCCAATCAAACAGAAACCTTTTTCGTTGCTGGGTTATAGACGGCCTTATCACCAAATGACATAACTGCAAAGTGAAGATTAGTTGGTGAATTACACATGAAATTTTTCCTTGGGTGCAGATGAATAACATAATCCGGAGAGAGCCGATGGGATTCTGGAGAAAATAAAATGGGATTAACGTAACATTTTTTAAAGTGGGTTCTTGATGGTGGGCACGGAATCGATGGACCGAATGACCTCCTTCCATGCTGCGTGAGTCTATCAGTCTTCTGCGAAATTGCATGTTTTTGGAAAATAAAGATAACTCAGAAAAGTGGTCCGAATAGAGAGCCTTGCTTGATTTCCAGTATTTATCCCAAAACAATAAACACGAATTGTAAGGTAATTTCCGAACACCAGTCTGTATTGGAGAATAGAAATGAGCAGTGACGCTGAAGCACAAAGAACTTTCCTGTAGAGTTATCAAAAATAGTGTCGACTGCAATGTCATGCTTAACATCTACCATTAATAAACTGAGCAGACGTAAGAGAATGCGAGATCGGCAAAGCAAATGCCAAAACAAGTCACTACCGTCGTCCTTGGGGTTAGCAATGATTTTGATAAGCACCTGAATCCTGAATTTCACATCGTTTTTCCAAGTCCAAAGAAATATCCTTTAAGAATTACGGCTACATGAATATAAAAGTATTGTCCGCTACTGAGTTATTTCACCTGTACATGCCACTAGCAAAGGTTACAGAATTTTTGACAAACCCTTGTAAGTCTCCATGGTTCCTGACCCTGCCCCTGGTGACTCAAAAGCTGCACTCTCTTTGTGCTCAATAATAACTTCTATTTCCAGACAAGAGACTTCAGGGGAAATCTACATTGTTTGGTGGTGAAATGCTGGAAGTACCGCAGTTTGAATGACATGTTGTAACAAAGCCTATATCTTCCCATTCAGGAGGATCAGAGAGTACCTGACCAAGTCAGGAGGAGTTCTCCAGGCCTGATGGGGGAGAACACATCCCTCAGGTAATCATATACTGAAATATCATTGACCTGAGGCCTTAATGTGTTTCGTTTTACCTCTGCTTGGCCTGCTAATGTTTCCAGTAGTCTTTGTTTTTATATTTCAGATTTCCAGCAGTTTTGCTTTTCAATGACAGGACAATATCTAATCATTTTCGCCGCTATTTATGGGAACTTGGCTGTGTAGCAGTTCGGACGGCACATCAGCAGCTGCAAGCCGAGATTTTTATTTGTTTGAATCACTGTCGGTAAATGCGGACGTGGCTGAGGGGTTTCTCCATAAACTCTACAGAACTGCCAGCCAATAGGCATCCTTCACCGTTAGAATGAAGAGAAAATTAACTTTGTTCTTGCGGGAAGCAACGGAAACCATTTTCGATTTAAATAATTAATGTTAATATTTACTTTTTCATGTTTTCACTGAAACAAGATGCATCCATTACCAGTATTCGCTTCCCATTGTATTATTTAACATATTACTTTCCCGCAAGGTTTAGCTTATACCTTTGAACTTTTTTCCATCAAATTTTCCCAAATTTTAAATTGTTGTTTATCCGCCGGTAATTGCACGTGGGGCGGGGGTGGGGTTGGTCGTGGGTCGTTTTCGTGACATCTCCCGTCTGCGGGTAAACCCCCCCCTTCATTTTTGTCATTTCAATCTGCTTTCGGGTAGAAAATCAATTGGAAATATTGGAAAATTAGAAAACGTTGAACTCAATACAGTACAGAGATTAGTTCACTCTTTTTAAACAGTGGCGTACTATAATTTTGAAGCTAACCAGAGACGATGGAGGCGAGTAATGCAAAAGGAGTCATTGCCCGGACCACACGTTGTCCAGTTAAGCCCTCACACGCATGCTCTGCCTGAACCTGTCCAGTTCTGCGGTGTCTGTCTGGCCAGAATCCCAAAATGAATCGAAGGCAGATCAGTCCTGTTGGATCGTTTTAATTTCACAACTGGAAAGAAATCCTTTCTCCGAACAAGTTAATTGAAGATATCGTAGGCTCGAAGTGAGATAGACGGCGAAAATTAAATTGTATTCATTCGCCACAGAAAATGTATGACAATAATGGTCAGAAAATAAATGAGCAGAACCAACGCCCCACTCACCAGAGACCTCCAGAATGATGTTCACCATTGTTTGAGAGCCATCGCTTGGATTCATGTGCACACGGTACGTCCCGCTGTCAGAAACCTTCACCGAATTCAGCAGGAGGGACCCGTTGGGGAATAATCTTGACTGTGATTGATACCCATTGACATAATCATTCCCATCAGCATTCCAAACGGCAATAGCTTGTTCCCCGAAGTGCCAGTAACCACTCCTGACTTTTGCCGACGGCCGCACGGAAAGTAACGCATCATCCCCGACGGCGACATTTATCTGGCTGCGTTCCACGTGGATGGTAAACTCCGGCAATCGAGCTGTGGAACAGAAACTCGCATGAGGGAAAGGTGAAAGAAGCGGACAAAACCAACAATATCAATATTTTGCTCGATTAGTCAGGCACAAATAGGCTATTCCATTACCATCGACCTTTGTTTTTGACGCTCTGATCACTAATGCACCGGGAGAGTGACCCTCACCCGCAGGTAGGAAGAGACAGAGACAAGAGCTGTGAACGGCAGCCCCACCTTCCCTGGAGAGCACCGCTTATGTCTCTTACACTCGGAGACTTGAGTCGTTCTACCTTGTCTCCCGGCCCGATCATTGGAGTCAGTTGTGAAAAGAGGTAGAGCTGATTTGACCGGCTGTGGTCCGCCTCATGGCGAAATATTTCCAGCAAAACAAATCGTTTGAAAATGATCTACAGCACAATGACAGGTCATTTCAGCCGCTCACCCTCTGGCGCTGTTTCTGCAGGATCCTGCACATCCTCATCAACATTAAACCTCATGCACTCGGCCCCTAGCTGTTTGTCCACATATGCTTAACTGCATCTCTGTCTCCATCTGCCGCTTGCGTTCGCGACTTCCAAGTTCAAACCAGCCTGATCGACAATTTTCATGTTTCAAACTGCTGGTTTGGTTTTATTTGAATTGTGTAATTCCCTGCATGGATTCACGTGGTTGGTACGGAGAGACAATTTCTCTAGCGACCGTTTCTGGAACCAGGGCCGAAGAAGCGATGATGCATTTGAGGTGCAGATGAGTAGGTATTGAAGACAGTGTGGAGAACCTTTGGAAATCTCTCCCCAGAGAGCTGTGGATGAGACTCATTGAATATACTGTACTAACCGCCAAACTAAAGAAATGTACACGGTAAGAGAAGGTAAATTGGTTTATTATTATGACATGTACCGAGGTACAGCGAGCAACGTGCCTTGCACACTGATCATACAGACCAACTCACTACAAAAGTGCATTGTCGTAGAAGGTAAAAGAAGAAACAGAGTACAGAATAAAGTGTTACAGTTACAGAGAAAATGCAGCACAGGCAGACAATAAGGTTCAAACTCATAACGAGTTAGATTTTGAGGTTAAGAGTCCATCTCATCGTACTAGGGAAACGTTCAATAGTTTTTTTAACCTAGTGGTGTGGGACTTCAGGCTTCTGTACCTCCTGCCGTACTGTAGCTGCGCGAAAAATGCATCGTCTGGATGGTGGGGATCTTTGATGATGGATGCCGCTTTCTGGAGGCAACGCTTCCTGTCGATACTACTGATTGTGGGGAGGGATGTTGCCGTGATGTACTGGGCAGAGTCAACAACTCTCTGCAGATTCTTACATCCCTGCGCATTCGAATTCCGCACCAGACCATGATGCAATCAGTCAGGATACTTTCAACAGTACATTTGTGGCAGTTTGTGAAAGTGTTCGGTGATAAACCAAACCTCCTTAACCTCCTATGAAAGCAAAGACATCGGAGCGCCTTCCGTTTGATTGCACCTCTGTGTTGGGCCCAGGGCAGGTCATCCAAGATGTTAACTCCCAGGATTTGAAGCTCCTCAACCGCCAATCCAGACTGGCGCATGTTCGCCCTACTTTGCTGTCCTGAAGTCAACAACCAGTACTTCGATGTTGACGGAGAGAGAGAGGTTTTTGTTGTGGAACCGCTCAACCAGGTGTCCCATCTAGCTCCGATTCGCTGGCTCATCAGAGCCTGTGATTCGTCCAACAACAGTGGTGTTGTCGGAGACTTTGTACACGGCATTGGAACGGTGCTTAGCCACACAACCATGTGTGTTTAGGGATTTGAGCAGAAGGATAAGCACACATCCCTGAGGTGTACTCATGTTGATCAGCGAGGAGGAGATGTTGTTACCAATCCTCACTGATTGAAGTCTGCTTTAGAGAATGTCGAGGATTCACTTGCAGAGGGGTTTCAAAGGCTGAGGTCCTGAATCTTGATAATAAATTTAGATCACATGATAGTGTAGACCGCCGAGCTGTAGTCGATGAACAGCAGGCTTTCTATGTGTTCCTGTTGTCCAGCTGGTCCAGGGAAGAGTGAAGAGCCAAAGAAATTGCATCTGTTATTAACTGTCGTGGCGGAAGGCAAATTGAGATGATCTGCTACATCTCTGAGGCTGGAATTGATTCGCACCAAAACCAACCTCTCGAAGCACTTCATTTCGGTGGCGGTACGCGCTAGCGGAAGGAAGGCGTTGAGGAGGTCACCACACTCTTCTTGGGCACGTGCACAATCGATGCCTCATTTGAAACAGTTGGGAACCTCAGACCACAGAAGGGAGAGGCTAAATATGTCCTTAAAATCTCCAGCCAATTTGTAAACACAGATATTTACTACCCGGTCAGGTATGCGGTCTGTACCAGACACCTTTCATGGGTTGACCCTCTTGAAGGATACCCAGACGTCGACTTCAGTGACTGAGTTTACAGAGTCATCTGGAGATGTCGGGGCGCGTGTGCGTGCGTCATAGTTCTCCCTGTCAAAGCGTGATTAAAAGTCATTGATTTCACCTGGGAGTGATGTTTCGGAGCCACTTTTCTACCTTGAATTTGAATTTACCTTGAGAGTGAACAGCTGCTGCCGTCCAAGAGAGAACGGCCACGATTCACATTCCTCTGATAAACAAATTCTCATCTTCAGCGATATAAGACTTTGATTCCGTCGCATTTTGATTATTATGTGTAGATCTGATCGCAGACTATTGGAAGGATGTGGAGGGTTTAGAGAGGGGCTAGATAATTTTCGCTGGAATGCTGCCAGGTGTAGACAGTATTAGATCTCAGGAGAGTTTTACCAGACTTGGGCTGTCTTCACGGGAGCGTCGGAGGCTGAGGGGACTCCTGATAGCAGTTGATGAAATTGTAAAAGGCACAGACTAGAGAATTAGAGTCCGTTTCCTGGTATAGAAATGTTAAAAGCTAGAGAACAGAAAGTGAGAGGTCTGATATTTAAGGGGGAAGTGCGAAGCAATTTTGTCCACACAGAGAGTGGGTGCCTGGAACGCGCTGCCAGGGGAAGTGGTGGCAGTGGACACGGTGGTGGCATTCAACAGGCATTGAGACAGACACATGAATATGAAGGGATGGAGAGATGCGGATCACGTACAGGCAGATAGGTTTAGTTTCATTTGACATAATGTTCGGCAAACACATGATTGGCCGAAACACCTGTTCCTGTGCGGTACTGTTCTATATTTTGTCTTATATGTTCTTCTGAAGTAAGTCTTCAATGAACGGCAATTTATCCTGAAGCAGCCTTCCTGGATTCACACGAGCGACGTGGGGAAAGTGCCTCCATACGGGCTCTTGATAAATTCTTACGGAATCTCGTATCTAAATAAGTGGAATGTCAGGGTCGAGAGGGCAGGGAGGTTTGAAAATCAGGATCAATCTTCGAGATTGAAGGTATGCTTCCAAAAAAGCACTTGATCAACCTTTCTTCTCCCAATTCCAATGGGGCAACCTCATGAAGGGACGCCCTATGATGGCAGAACTGAAAGAAGTGAAAGCAAATTTACGATTCTCCAAATATAGGTTCAGAAATGGCGTGAAATAAGGAGGTGAAAGGCCAGGTGTCACGGAAACTGGAGAAGGTCGAAGTGAAGTTGGAGAAGTGAACCTGAACTCATTTATTTCGAGTGATCCCCTGTCCCGCTTTGAGAGGCACTACGCTGAAAACACAAAATTCTCCTCCAAGTTTTGTTCTGTACATTTCCAAATGGCATTATAGGCATTTACCCCTGAGTCCTGTCAAATACGTCAATACAAAGACAAAAGTGAAAAGATCAGCAAGAGTTAACCATCGACGTATTACAGACAAAGGCACGATAAATCTTGCAGACAATGTGGAACTGGCAGAGGAAGTAAACAAATAAATTTGCCTGTCTTTTGGGAAGAAGGAACAAAAAACCATGCTGAAGTGTTGAAGAACAGTTTTAGAGTGACAACATGATCAGGAAGAAATCATTAACAGTGAAAAAGTCCAATAAATGAACGGAAAGTTAATTCATTGCCAGGATCTGTTGACCTTTAGCCGGGTGTTGGGAAAGAGCTGACAATGGAATTAGCGGATGCATTGATTGTCCTGTTCTAAAATTATTTCAACAGGTTTCGCAGGGACTGGACCGTAGGGAAGGTAGTTCCACTGCTTCAGAAATGAGGAAGAAAGAGAAAAGGATAAACAAAAGCGTCCGGTATGGCGTCAATATTAGGCTACTTGCAAGGTTTTCTTATTAAGGAAATGGTAACAAAACACTTGGAAAACAGAATTGGTCAGGATCAAAATGAACTCACGTTTAACAAATATGAAGGATGAATGTAAGTTGAGCTTCACTGCCTAATTCATTTGTAGTTTACAATGTAACATAATAACTTGATTGGAGTACGTTTTATTTGCCGGTATAGAAAATAAAACGGACGATTAGGTATGAACTGTTTTCGATTCACGTTGGAATTTTCCCACCACCACCCCGACAGGGCTGGGTCAGCTGGCCAAATACAGGAAGAGGTTGTATGTGGGTGTGGAACCAGGCGCCGTGTGACCAGCCGATCCCTCTTTTCCGACCGTTCGCCTCTGTTGCGCCATTGTTACAGAAGTTACAGGGAATTACAATCAGTTATACTTGGTAGAAAGTCCCCAAGTTTGCATCAACTCCATTTGATTTCATGTGGGAGGACGCGATGAAATCACGTTGGAATTTAGTATCAGGATAAATGACGTCACTGCAGTGAAAACCAAGATTTTGTCCACTGCGGGTTTCAGTCTGAGTGGGCTGAAAGTTGACAGTTCTGTCTGACTCGGCAAGGATACGGGTTTTACTGACTTCACTTCAACTGAACACGCGCATTTTTAAGGGACGTGCACTCAAACCTTTGTCCTCACTGAGGTCTGTGATCTAACATTATTGTTGAACAGATTGGAAGATTAAAAAGTAAGTACTATTATTTCTTAACAGTAAGGGCAAAAGCTAGAGGACATGGAGTTAATGTATAAAACGATATTATTGGAGATACTCAACAGGCAGGCGGCAGATGTGAGCAGACAAGGAAAGTTGATCTTCCAGATCAACAGCATTTCGGCAGAACTCTTGGTGAAAAGGAGTTTATTAGTCCCATGCCATAGGAATCAAAGGATATTACACGGACTGTTTGTATCCAATAACGAGGAGAGATGCAGTAATATAGGGTTGAATGCCGAGGAAGGATGTTTATCCGAGGTTGTCAGATTATTTGGTGTCTTAATAAGGCAGGTCTTATTAGCCCCAGGTCTTTGCATTTTTTGTGATGCAGGGTTATGGGTAGATTAACTTTACTTTAAATTAAATCTGGAGTCATCGTCAGTTCAGTTTAACAGCGAGATGGCATATTGACAGCAGGTGGGTCAACAGTGGGAGTGTCTGGGAAAATGGGATGTAATAGAGTCATTGAGTCTAACTGCAAGGAGACCGGTCCTTCGGCTCAACTCGTCCACTCCGACCGTGTTGCCCAACGCGCTTGTCCCATCTGCCCGCGTTTGATCCACAGCTCTATAAACCTCTCCGATCAATACACTTATCTAGATGGCATTTCAACGTTGCCAATGTGCCGCCTCTACCACTACTTTTGGCAGTTTATTCTAAAAGCTCACAACCCTCTGCTCGAAGAAGCTGCCCCCTGATGTCCTGATCATAAACTTGTGCCCGCTTGTTGTTAACACCCTCTCCCTGGGAAAAATACTATGTGCTTTCAGTCTGTCTATGCCCCCATGACCTTATGTACCTCTTTCAGGTCACTGCTCGATCTCCAACGTTCTAGTCTAGACAACCTCCCCTTGTGACTTGGGCCCCCAAGTCCAGGCAACATCCTGGTATTTTATCCGCACTCTTCCCAGTTTAATAGCATATTTCCTGTAACAGGGTGACTGAAACTGTACACCATACTCCAAGTACAGCGTGGTAAGGAGAAATAAAAGGTGATGTTGAAAACAAAGCTTACTATTCTCCAGATAAAGCAGAAAATATATAAAACGAATTGATCACTCCAATTTCTATGACAAGGGTTCATATTGCCTTTTCGACTTGTTCAGATGCAAGTTATTGACATGAACTGGTTTTACAAAGAGATCAGGGATGACAAGACCATTCCATGAAGGTTGAAACAGGAACCGAAAATTAATGTTATAAAAATAAAGCAAGTTTCATATTTCGTAGGAAATAATCAGCTTTCACAATTCTTTGCGTTGAAAATACTTTAATCGTTAGGTTGCTTTGTTGAAAGGTTGCATGAACACAAAAATTCATTTGTTTAATTGACAAAACCGAAAGAAGAAGTAACGACTTTAATTAACCGTTATGCATATGCAAATTACAGCTTAATTACCCGTGTGAATATAGACTTTGTCAATTCCAAGAGCTGAAGGAATCGTTACTATTTCTCTGCGACCAGTAACACGACGGTGCAACATGATTTCACGCAATGTTTTCTTCAGTTGTATGTGTCAGATTCCCGCACGAGTCGAAATTTCTATGTGAACAGAAATAGGCCGAAATGTTAATGCTGAAGAAGGCTACTTGAGTAGACTGATTCAGTGAGTGCAAATTTCATCGGAAAACAATTCATCGATGTTCTAGTTATATATCAGTAACAGTCACTACATTTCATAACTGCTGTTCCGTGACAGCAGGGAATTAATACGTTGGCCTATCCACAGTGATATCAATCATATTACCAGCACAAAGCGCCACACATCATTTGCATGAAGCTAGGACCTCTGCTTGAAACGCTTCTTTCTCCTGGGGTTATCCGGAGCCAAGACCGGACAAGTACAGCGGATTTCTGTTCCAGAGGGATATTAATGAATTGGTTTCAGGTTTAGATTTATCTGGTTGTTCGTGGTTCATCGTCATAGGAGAGATTGATTTGATTTCCTGAAGTTAGCCCTCACCTGCTCTGAAACTGAAGCGTATTTCTGAGGGGGAATTGACAAGGTGTGATGAAGTATCCCCGACAGCGTTATCTGGAACCTAGGGGCATAATTTCAGAATAAGGCCAGAAGGAAATGAGGACAGTTTTCGTTTCGCAGAGAGTGGTGAATCTTTGGAATTCTCTCCACAGATAACTGGGTGGAGTCATTGAACCTGGACAGATGATAGGTGCATTATTGGTGAAGGGTTTCAAGGGTTACTGGGCAGGGGAGGAAAGTGGAACTGAGGCCAATATCAGGTGATCCACTATCTTGTTGAAGGGCGTGATAGGCTGAAGGGACTGAGCGGCCCTCTCCATCTTCTGTTTCTCACGTTCGGATGGAGGGATTTCAACGAAAGACGCCAGGATAGTAATACAGGCCTCTCCATAGGACACGGGCAGCACAGAGGAGCAGCAGTCAATGCTGACGCGCAAATCCTTCGACCTGTGCTCGATGACGCCCTCTTCCCCTATGTTGCATGTGTGGGTTTTTGCACATTCTCCAGTGATACGAGCTCAGAGTTCCTCACACATCACAAGTTTGCGCGAGGCTGGAGGGTCAATCGGCCGCTCTGAAGCTCACCAAGTGCAGGAAGTTAGCAGGAAAATTCCGTGGGTAGTAACAGGCACGTGAGTGATGATATCCTGCAAAGGAAAATACATAGATGCAGGAGATGGGAGAGTCCTCAATGAATACTCCCTCTCTGTTTTTACTGTACAGAAGGCATCAGGCCTCGGAACTAGGGGAAGTTAATGGGGACATTCGTGGGATACAACGCGTTGAGCAGAGGAGGAATTGGATGTCTTAAGAATTTTGAAGGGAGATAAATATCTCTGACATGAGCAGTCATATCAAAGAGCACAGTGGGAAGCTGGAGAATCAACTGTGGGAGCCATGGATGAGGTACATGTATCGTGTTAGCGACGAGTTAAGTGCCAGAAGACTCGAGGGTGACAAATGCTGTGCCTTTATTCAAGAAGGGCTGCAAATAAAATCTTGGGAATAAGAGACCACTGAGGGTAACATCGGTGGTACGTAAGTTACTCGAGCGAATTCTGAGGGATAAGACATTCATGCATTAAGGCAGGGGTTGATTTGGGATAATCAGCACAGCTTTGTACGTGGGGAGATAAGAATCACACGAATTTGATTTCTGTTTTCTGAATAAATAATCAGGCGGCAGAGGTGGTCTATATTGAGCAGTACGGCCTTTGATAAGGTTCCATGTAGTAGGTTGCTATGGAAAGTTAGATCACATGGGATCTAGGTGAAGCTGACTAATTGAACACACTGTTGACTTAGTGGTCGCTAGCAGAGGGTGATGATGGAAGGTTGTTCATTGGACTGCAGGCCCGTGACTCGTTGCGATCTCCAGGACTCGATGCTAGGCCCATTGCCATCTGTCATCCATCAAAATAGAGGTGATGGTCTTATGCACACGTACAAGTGTGCCCTAGTGTACAAGTAAGCAGCAACATATGCACATGGCATCATATAAGCATGATTCACAAGAAAAACAGATATTAAACATAAATTATACACATTGTTTTTACAAGAAAACGCAATTAGGACAGAAAGAACGAAGTCCATTTCAGTGCAACCTGGTCAACGTGGTCTATATCAATGATATGGACGAGAATGTAAAGGCATGTTTAGTAAGTTTGCAGAATAAAAGAAAATAGGCAGTATCGCTGACAGTGAACGTGGTTATCAAGATTTACAGAGGGATCATCATTAGCTGAGTGGGCCGAGGAATGGCCAATGGGGTTTATTTCGGATAAGTGCGAGGTGTTGCATTTTTGGAAGACAATTGCGGGTAGGATGTTTACAGTGAATGGTAGTGTCTTGTGGACTGCTGCCGAACATAGAGACCAAGAAGTATAAGTACGTGGTTCCCTAAAAGTGGCGTCGGAAGTAGAAAGGGTGGCGAAGATGGCCTGTGTCACACTGGCCTTTATCAGTCAAGGCAGTGAGTATCGAAGTTGGATGTTATGTTGCAGTTCTGCAAGACGTTGGTGAGGCCACGTTTGGAATATTGTGTTCAATTTTGGTCGCCGCACCATAGGAAAGATGTCCTTTAGCTGGAAAATGTGCAAATGAGATTTCCGAGGGGTTTGCCTGCACTCGAGGGACTGAGTTATAGAGAGAGGTTGAGCAAGTTGAGACTTCTTTTTTTCAATGGAGCGTAGGAGAATGAGGGATGATCCTATAGTAGTGTATAAAATCATGGCAGGCATAAAAAGGGTGAAAATGCACACTTTTCCCAAGCCTTGGGAATCAGGAACTGGAAGGCATCGGTTTAAGTGAAAGAGGAGAAATTTACTAAGAACCTCGGGGGCAACTTTTTCATACAGAGGGCATTCAATATATGAAATGAGCTGCCAGAGGAAGTAGTTGCTGGACGTACGTTAACGACATTGAAGATATACTTGGACAGGTACATGGATAAGGAAGGTTCAGAGGGGTTTGGCCCAAACGCGGGCCAATGGACTAGCTTAGATGGGCATTTTGGTTGGCATGGACTAGTTGGGCTGAAGGGCCCGCTTCGGCGTTTTTGAATCCATGACCGTATAAAATATGAGAAGCACATTGATTGCTACTCGCCAGTAGCTACAATGAATGGCGGGCAGACAAAAAGCGGAATAGAGTTGAAACATAACTTGTACATTGAGCAACATGTGAAAGGTACTGTAGAACCTCCGACCCAACAGCCCCAACCAAGCAGGGGAAACGCAAATTATTCTTCAAATAATCGTGATTACTTTAGGACATCAGGACTTGCAGAGTATAACCTACATGCAGCTAACGTTTGAATGAAGTGTATTTACGTGTTTGCTTTTGCCTTGATTGACCGAGTAGCATAGACATCTCCAGCTACATCGCCACTCCAGTTAAAACGCCAAGAAAAAGCATCACGCCAGCTACAGCGCCAACCGCAATCCCGACTTTCGCTCCATGACTAAAACCAGTTCCAGAAGGTGGTTGACTTTCTGAAAATGAAGGTGAGGAAGTAATGAGATGAAATCCAGTGAAATACAACAACATGAATGAAACAGATTCAATTTTCGTTCTAATTTGATTACTTTAGCTACGTGGCGTTTGATTCTTTTTATTTTCCAAATACAAATCACAGAAAATAATTGACAGCTTGTCTATTTGGACAAAAAATGCTACTTTTAAATTAATAATGCAACTCAGGGAATGGACAAAACGCAAATGTTCTATTACCTTTGCTGATAATTTTAAGAAGTCTGGTATTCACTCCAGAATGCGCATGCTGTTCACACCACTTGTTTATGGGACGCACACTCAGTGGCCAGGAAGGTTAAAATGCAGCAGAAAGAGGACACAAAGGAAAAGGGGTGATATATTACAATATTACCAAGATTTAATGGGCTGGAAATGTTCTGGAATTGTTGTTGTTTCTAGCTTCAATGCACTTGTATTTTCTTGGCTTTTGCCTCACATAAAATGACCTGACTTTGGACATTTTCTCGAGTAATACATGGAAATAAAGATCAGAATGAATCAAAAAATTCAAGGATATTTAATGATAGGATTTATGAGTATTTGGAAAACCATGGCTTAATTAGACAAAGTCAGCATTGAATTGTGCGGGGCAGGTTATCTTTACTAACTTGATCTGTGTTGGTTAAGAAGATGAAGAGTGTGATTGAAGAGGGAAGAGCTGTGGATGTTGTCTACAGGGATTGTAGTGTTTGACAAGGTCCTTAGTGGGAGGGTTATCCAGAAGATTAAGATGGATGTGATCTACGGTGAATTGAACTTTTGGATTCAGAATTGGCTGGCCCATGGATGACAGAAGGTAGTGGTACATGCGACTTATTCTGGCCAGAAATCCGTGACCAGTAGTGTACCACAGGAACCCGCACTGGGGCCTCTGCTGTTTGTGATATATATAAATGACTTGGATGAAAATGTGGATGATCAGAAATGTTAACGCACACACGAATTACCAACCGATTAAAAAACCTGTCTTTGCCAACAATAAAACGAAGAATAGTTATTCAGCGATTAAAGTTGTTTTCTCATCAGAGCAACCAAGGACCTTTTTGGTTACTACCAATGAAGACTACTCTGGTAGGCATTAACACGAGGAAATACTCTGTCCATTTACAACAATTGGACTTCAGAAAAACAATAGTGGACACCATTACCATATCTTTACTTTAGCGAAGATACGGCAGTGTACTTGCCCTTCAATCATTTCCAAGTATGCGACGTCAATATTTTGGTGAATTTGAAAGGTTAATTTAACGATGTAATTTATTTTGCTTTTTTAGAGGGGGTGCGGTGACAGATTCCATGCAGCGTAATTCGTGTTTCGTTTGCTCGAAGACTTGAGGCTGAAATGGAAATTGTTTCTTTGCTGGTTTAGGTGAAGTTATAGAGTAATTGAAAGCCATAGAACAATAGAGCACAGATACAGGCCCCTCTTCCCAACCAGTCCATGCCGACCACGGTGCCCGCCCAGTTTGTCCCAACTTCCTGCATTTGGCCTATATCCCTCAGAGCCTCGACTCTCCATGTACCTATCCAATTGCTTCTTAAATAATACTATTCTACCTGCCTCAACCACCTCCTCTGGCAATGTTCGACCAACAGATGTTAAAGAAGAGAATCTTTCATTGTAGCCGAAAAATTGTTGCATTCACTGGTGATACATGTCAATAGCTGCAGAGGCCAGAGACAGGGATGTTCATACACCTGACGTTATATGAACTTCCTTGACATTGTAGATTTCACCGCTCAAAGCTGATGCAATTTAATACAGAAAGCTCGGTAAATTCTTAACATGCCTGTCAAAACATTGGTCGGAAACATGTATCCTTTGAGGGGCGATTTGAAACAGAGGATTGGTGATGTACTTCCTGCAGCTCCAGGCGGTTATGACTTCGGCCTGCTTGCATTTGGGGTTACAGAAGTCTGGAACGCGTTGATAAGAGGCAACCGCATCCGACCTCTATATCCAGCTCAAATCGAGCGACATTATCTGATCAACAAGATCTATTCTGCCGGATTCACTGGGCATCCGAGTCCGCGGTTTCGGCACAGGGCTGAGATCTCCACGTCAAGGAGAAATGGAAAGTATTTTCTGAATTTTAATCGGAATTAATTTCAATCAGATGAATAATTTATATTCCTATTATTATTTCAAGTCTTGTAAATCGCTAAACTTTAATGCTTATGTTTAAAAAAGACGTTTGAATTGAACTTAATTGTAAAGTGCTTCTTCAAAGTCATTCATTAATGGTGCCAAACATTTTGACCATCTACATTATCGATACCTCTCATAGTATTGAGGGCTTGTAAAATGTCGCCCCTCATTCTCTTCCGTTACAATGAATAAAGTCCTAGCCTGGCAAACCACTGCCTACAACTCAGGCTCTCTCGTCCTGGCAATATTCTTGTAAATGCTCTATGCACTCTTTCTACTTTAGCGACGACTTTCCTGCAACAGAGTGACCAAAACTGTGCCTAGTACTCCAAATGCGGCCTCACCAACGCCTTGTACAACCGCAACATAATGTCCCAACTGCTTTACTCAATGCCGTGACATCTCGGGGAAGGAGAGAGTAAAGCTGGGCATTTCGGCCTCCAAGCAACTCCTGCTGTGAAATTCCAGAATTGATACATTGTCTCTGAAATTCATTTTTTGAGTTCTTTGGTCCCTAGTTTCTTCCTGGGTGTTGCCTTTCGCCAAGTGCTGCAATGCCGTGGGTCAGCCGCTTTCACTTAGACCTCAGTCCTCAAGTCCCGACGATGCTGCATGTTGGGAAGTGCCTCGCATATGACACAGAAGATCGGAGCAGAGGATCAGGCCCTTCGGCCAACAATGACCGTGCCCACCATGATTCCAATCTAAACTAATCCCATCTATCGGCCTCTTATGCCTATATCCTTCTACTCCATGCCATCTTCATCTATATGGGTAGAACCCAAAAATAAGAAAAGGGCAATCACTCTGACAGGATTATGCGTCCAGTAGCCACCGGGACATTAAGCAACAGATATGCAGGCAGACTGGGGAAAGCAAGGAAATGGGGCCTCCTTCGTGCAAGATTCTTGAGGGGTAGAATTTGATAGTTCCATGCAGTTTTCTAAAACAGCATGTGGACCCTGTCTTTGGAAATGCGGCTGGCCTGGTGATCAACCTGTCCGTGAGCGAACATTTGGGAAAGAGTGATCACAATTCCCCAAGTATTAATACAGCTATGAACAAGGAGAAGAATAGGACTTGTGGGAAAGTATTAAATTGGACGAGGGCAGATTTCTTATTAGGCAGGAAAGAGGAAGAGTTAATTCTGAACAACAGTTTATAGACAACTCCACATCAGACATGCGCCGGATTCTTAAAAACCAACTGCACAGAGTACAGGACAGGTATCTTCCCGTCAGAAGGAAGGACAAGGATGACAAGGTCAGATCCTCGAAAGGCAGGAGAGTACTGATCTCGTTTGCTTACTTTCTTCACATGCGATCAGCCCGCCACCAACTGACTGAAAGTCGTGGACTTCGATTGCCATCAATCTTAGACACTCATTATCGTTAAGTCACATTGAAGACAAACAGGCCCTTCGGCCCACCGAGTCCAACCCTTACACTAATCCTATTTTATTATCCCCTTATTCCCCATCTATTTCATATGCATCATTTCTTAGGTCTCAATATGCCAAGTGCAGTCTCATCAGGGCTCTATAAAATAGGAGCATCTCCACTTTGACACGCAGAACCTGATGATATAAAGGTCAAGGGATTTGTATGTTGTGTGATTTACCGCCGAGCTTAATAATTGACTTTCTACTGTTTGGACAACATGTGCAATGACTTTCATTGATTCGTGCTCACGGACACCATGTTCGCGCTGCACACCAGCACCAATCTCTGAACCGTTATAAAAACGCCCCATTCTTGCTTTTGTAACAAGCTGCCCTTTCCCCTCGATTCTCCGAAAGCTGCAGCCGCAGCTTCGCAATATTGGAGCCTCGAGTGTTTTCGAGCCATATCTGGGGCACGACGCAGATGTATTGCAAAGTGGAAAGTCATTACCCCTTTGCCCGGCAAATTGAGAGCAGAAAAAACCTGGCTCAATCTCTCCTGGGCAACATTCTGATAGAGTGTTTCTTGTAGGCCTTCAACCAGCACACTTGCTGTCCAGATCCTTTCCGGAAACGCTGAATAATTCTGCATCAATATTTAAGAACACAAGAGAACTGGAGCAGTAATCTCCCTTGAGGTAATTCTGTCCCTCGAACCTATCCCGCCATTTCATAAAATAGTTGCCTATATGCCTCAGGCCTCAGCTCTTCTTCACTGCCAGTTCCCCAGAACCATCCATTCTGCAGCATTACAAAACGTTTTCTACTTCTTTTTAAAACGCAATCGAAGATCCAGACGACACAATTTTCTGCAGCAGAGATTCGCCGTCTGCAAGCAGAATGTCATGTGTTTGTTTGGGTGAAACACAGGAGAAATACAGAAATAGGTCATAAAAATTTCCATTCCGCCTTCGAATACAATACTGGCTCATACTCCTTCTAAATATCCTCTTACTCTTTTTCCAGGCCTATTTTACACAATGTCTAGTTCTCGGGTGCAGTATCCACCCCTAGGGTGTAATTCAAATTCGTACAAAACAAAATCAGGACTTCTAGGACTTTGGGCGCCCGAGACGGATGGCTAGTTCTTGGGTGCAGTATCACAGTCCTAGTGTGTATAATTCAAGTTCTCTTAACAAAAACAAATCAGGACATTTAGGACTTTGGGCGCCCGAGACGGATGGTCACCTCGCTCTGGATCAACATTTGTGCCCACCCAGTTTAGTGCGCAGGCGTGGGAAAGTGCCATGCTCGATAATGTGTTTTAGAGTCACATGTAGGCCAGAGGGGCTTAAAAGTAAAACTTATCCTTTCCGGAAGTCTGAAGTCAGTTTGGAAGATTTGCAACATTCCAGCAGTTACAAATCCTTGCTTTTGTTTTGAATTCGCAGATTCAACTCTGAGGATATTGTGGTGGGATCTAGATCCACCATCTAGTCCTGTCGTGCTAATTCACTTGCATAATCATAATGATTGCACACCTCTGGTACCTCACAGGTTGGGCAAGGACACTCATCAGCGATCCACAGATTAAAAGAATCAGGTAACACAGAAACTGATTGGTCTTCGGCATGAACATTGCAGCCGGGTAGAAGTGAACGCATCTGCTCTTGTGATCCTGAGAAAAACTTTCCAAATACTACGAAAATGCACTATGAATTAAAGTAACATGCCAAGGACTTAACTTAGTGCACAGTCGTGTCAATACCGTTCTGATTTCTTTTCAGTTCTCTGAATTTTTTCACTATTTCATTCAAGAGTGAGGAAACACACTACAAACAAAGACTTACTTTAAAGTATCTCATTGTTTTAGGGTTTCTGGAAGGTTTGAACTATCAGCAGCGCGATTTCTCGTCTCGTCTAAGACATCCTCATTGAGGAAATGAGGTTGCCAGATTTCCACCTGCTTTGACGAAAGAGGTGGAATGAATCCCGCCTCCCTCTCTCCAGTCAATCAACGATTTTCCTCACAGCTGTGTTATGGACGGCCTTATCACTAAATGACATAACTGCAAAGTGAAGATTGGTTGGCGAATTGCCATTGCAATTTTTCCTTGGGTGTAGATGAATAACAGAATCCGGAGAGGGCCGACGGGATCCTGGAGAGAATAAAATGGGATTAAGGTCGGATTTTTAAAAAAATCTGTTCTTGATGGTGGGCACAGAACGGATGGACCCAAGGACCTCTTTCCATTCTGCGTGACTCTATCCGTATTATGCGAAATTGCGTGTTTTTGGAAAATAAAAATTAAAAACGCTTGGGAACAAGATTTGCAGAGGAAACCTGAGTGAAATTTTCAAGTTGGTTAATACTTCATCATTATGTGCTCGTCATCCTCGCCTTCCATTTAAAGTGGTCCATAGAGCTCACTTGTCTAAAGATAAACTATCCGGTTTTTATTCTGATATATCTCCTTACTGTGATAAATACAATAACGGTGTGGCTTCCTTAATTCACATATTTTGGACGTGCCAGAGTCTTAAAAAATATTGGACATTCATACTTTTTCTGTACTTCTTAAAATAAATTTTAAACTTAATCCTTTGACAGCACTATTTGGGATTGTTGGAGAAAAAGATATAACTTTGAAGGCTTCTGATCTACATATTCTGGCTTTTATTTCTCTTATAGCCAGGAGAGCAGTATTGCTGAAATTGAGGAAGCTACTCCGCCTCGCAATGTTCAATGGTTACGGGATGTTTTGTCATATTTGAATCTAGAGAAGATTCGCTGTTCAGATTTTGAATCTAACCTAGACGTTCAAACCTTGTGGGGGCCCTTTTTGAATTATTTTCAAAATCTCAGATTTGGGGACTAAAACACAGATATTGGCTGACACGGTTACGTTTTTTAAGGTTTTTCCTTGTTGTTTCTTCTATCCAACAGCTTCGGGTTTTAGTAGTGGGGTAGATTTTTTTTTGTAATAAAATATTTCAATTTTTTTCTTCCTTTATTAGCTAACCACTATATGTGATTATTGATTTAGATATTGTAATACTAAATACGATTTAAGACAATGTATTCAGTGGTATTTTTATTCTCTTTGTTGATGCATGTACTCTGTATTTTTTTCCATAGATTTAATAAAAATATTCTAAAGAAAAATACTGTAAAGAAGAAAATAACTCAGAAAAGTGGACCGAATAGATAGACTTGCTTGATTACCAATATTTATCCCAAAACAATAAACCCTGAATTGCAACGTAATTTCCGAACACCAGTCTGTATTAGAGAATAGAAATGAGGTGTGACGCTGAAACACAAATAACTTTCCTGTAGAGTTATCAAATATGGTGTCGTCTGCATGTCATGCTTAACATCTACCATTAATAAAGTGAGCAGACGTAAGAGAATGCGAGATCGACAAAGCAAATGCAAAACCAAGTCACTACCGTCGTCCTTGGGGTTAGCAGTGATTTTGTTGTCCCTGAATCCTAAATTTCACATCGGCGTTCCAAGTCCAAAGAAATATCCTTTAAGAATTACGGCGACAAGAATCTAAAAGTATTGTCCCCTGCTAAGTTATTTCACCTGTACGTGCCACTGGCAAAGGTTACAGAATTTCTGACAAACCCTTGTAAGCCTTCAGAGTTCCTGCCCCTGCACCTAGGGACTCAGAAACTGTACTCTCTGTGTGATCAATAATAACTTCTATTTCCAGACAAGAGACTTCAGAGGAATTCTACATTGTTTTGTGGCGAAATGCTGGAAGTACAGCTGTTTGAATAATATGTTGTAACAAAGTCTATATCTTCCCGTACAGGAGGATCCGAGAGCACCTGACCAAGTCAGCAGCAGTTCTCCTGGCCTGATGGTGGAGACTACATCCCTCAAGTCATCATATAATGAAATGTCATTGACCTGAGGCCTTATTGTATTTCGTTTTACCTCTGCTTGGCCTGCTAATGTTTCCAGAAGTCTGCTTTTTTATATTTCAGATTTCTAGCAGTTTTGCTTTTCAATGACAGGACAATATGTGGTCATTTTCACCGCTATTTATGGGAAGTGGAGGAGTAGAACTTGGCTGTGTTGCAGCTCTTACGGCACATCAGCAGCTGCAAGCTGAGATTTTTATTTGTTTGAATAACTGTCAGTAAATGCGGACGTAGCTGAGGGATTTCTCCATAACCTCGATAGAACTACCAGCCAATAGGCATCCTTCACGGGTAGAATGAAGAGAAAATTAACTTTACCCCTGCGGGAAGCAACGGAAACTATTTTCGATTTAAATAATTAATGAGCTAAAATTTACTTTTCACGTTTTCGCTTAAACAAGACGCATCCATTACCAGTATTCACTTCCCATTGCATTTTACTTTCCCGCAAGGTTTAGCTTCTACCTTTGAATTTCTTTCCATCAAATTTTCCCAAATTTTAAGTTGTCGTTTATCCGCCGGAAATTGCACTAATAGGGTGGAAAGTCATGGTTAGTTTTTGTGACATCTCGCGTCTGCGGGTAAATCCCCTCGTCATTCTTGTAATTTCATCCGGTTTTAGGGTGAAAAATCGAATGGAAATGTTGGAAAATTAGAAAACGTTGAGCTCAATACTGTACCAGAGATTAGTTCCCTCTTTTTAAACAATGCCACACACATATTTTGAAGCTAACTAGAGACGAGGGAGGTGAGGAATGTGGAAGGGGACATTGGCCGGGCCACACGGTGACAAGTTAAGTCCTCACACGCACGCTCTGCCTGAATCTGTCCAGTTCGGCGATGGCTGTCTGTCCCGAATCCCAAACTGAATCGAAGGCAGATCAGTCCTGTTGGTTCTTTTTACTTTCCCAACCGGAAAGAAATACGTTTTCGAAACAGGTTTGTGGACGACACTGTAAATTGGAAGTGAGTTAGGCGGCGAAAATTAAATTGTATTCATTCGCCACAGGAAGAGAATGACATTAATAGTCAGAGAATAAATGAGTAGAACAAACGCCCACTCACCAGAGACCTCCAGACTGACGTTCACCGTTCTTTGAGGGCCATCGTTTGGATTCATTTCCACACAGTACTTCCCGCTGTCTGAAACTTTCACCGATTTCAGCAGGAGGGACCCATTCGGGAATAATCTTGACCGTGACTCGTACTCATTGGCATAAGAATAGTTGCTATCAATCCAACTGACGACAGTTTGTTCCCCGAAGTACCAGTTCCCACTACTGACCGTCGCCGACGGCCGCACAGAAAGTAACGCATCGTCCCCGACGGCTACATTTATCTGGCTGCGTTCCACGTGGATGGTAAACTTCAGCAATTGAGCTGTGGAACAGAAACACGCATGAGGAAAAAGGTGAAAGAAGCGGACAAAACCAACAACAACAATATTTTGCTCAATTAATCAGGCACCAATACGCTGTTCTATAACCATCCACCGTTTTTTTTTTGCTCTGATCCGGGAGAGTATCCTCACCCGCAGGTATGAAGAGACAAAGAACGAGGGTTGTGAGCGGCAGCCCCACCATCTCAAGAGAGCAGTGCCTGTCTTTCTTACGCTCGAAGACTTGAGCCGCTCTTCCTTGTCTCCGGGCAGATCACTGGAGTCAGTTGTGAATAACGGTAGAGCTGTTTGCACCGGCTGTTCTCTGCCTCATGGCGAAATATTTCCAGCAAACCAAATCGTTTGCAAATGATTTACAGCGCAGTGAAAGGTCGTTTCAGCAGCTCACTCCCTGCCGCTGTTTCTTCAGGATCCTCCTCACGATAGACACATCCTCATCAACGTCAAACTTCAGGTTTTCCACCCCCGAGGTGTTTGTCCACCTTCGCTTAACTCCATCTCTGTCTCCATCTGCCGCTTGCGTTTGCGAGTTCCACGTTCAAACCGGCCTGATCGACAACCTTCTTGTTTCAAACTGCTGGTTTGGATTTATTTGAATTGTGTGATTCCATGCATGGATTGACGTGATTAGTGCTGAGAGACAATTTCTCCTCGCGAGCGTATCTAGAAGCAGGGCAGAGTAAGCTATTATGCATTTGAGGTGCAGGTGAGGAGGTGTTTGTACTGAAGAGAGTGTGGGGAACCTATGGAAATCTTTCCCCAGAGAGCTGTGGACGAGAGTCATTGAATTTTATGTACTCACCGCCAAACTAGAGAGATGTACATGGATAGAGAGGGTAAATTGGTAAATTGGTTTACTATTGTCACATGTGCAGAGGTACAGCGAACAACGTGCCTTGCACACTGATCACACAGACCAACTCAATACAACAGTGCATTGATGTCGTAGAAGGTAAAAGAGAAACAGAGTACAGAATAAAGTGTTACAGTTACAGAGAAAGTGCAGTGCAGGTAGACAATAATGTTCAAGCTCATAACGAGGTAGATTTTGAGGTCAACAGTCCATCTTATCGTACTAAGGAACTGTTCAATAGTTCTTCAACCTGGTGGTGTGGGAATTCAGGCTTCTGTACTTCCTGCCGTATGGTAGCTGCATGAAAATTGCATGGCCTGGGTGGTGGGGATCTTTGATGATGGATGTTCCCTTCTTGAGGCAGCGCCTCCTGTTGATACTACCGATGGTTGGGAGGGATGTGCCCGTGATATGTTGAACAGAGTCCACAACTCTCTGCAGATTCTTATATTCGTGCGCAATCGAATTACGCACCAGACCATGATGCATTCAGTCAGGATACTTTCAACAGTACATCTGTAGAGGTTTGTGAGAGTGTTCGGTGACAAACCGAAACTTCTTAAACTCAGAAGAAAGCAAAAACATAGGCGCTCCTTCCGTTTGCTTGCATCTCTGTGCTGGGCCCAGGACAAGTTATCCAAGATGTTAATTCCCAGGAATCTAAAGCCCCACAACCGCCAATACAGACTGGTGCATGTTATCCCTGTTTCTCTGTCCTGCAGTAAACAACCAGTACTTCAGTTTTGACGTTGAGGGATACGTTGTTGTTGTGGAACAGCTCAACCAGGTGTCCAATCTGGTTCCGATACGCCGACTCATCAGCACTGATTCGTCCAACAACAGTGGTGTCGTCGGCGACTTTGTACACGGCATTGGAACGGTGCTTAGCCACACAGCCATGAGTGTTTAGGGATTTGAGCAGAAGGATCAGCGCACAGCCCTGATGTGCACTGGTGTTGATCAGCGAGGAGGAGATGTTGTTACCAATCTTCACGGATTGAGGTCTGCTTAAGAGAAAGTCGAGGATCCACTTGCAGGAGGAGGTTCAGATGCCGAAGTCTTGAAGCTTGATAATAAATTTAGTTCAGATGATAGTGTTGAGCGCCGAGCTGTAGTCGATGAACAGCGGTCTCTATTATGTGTTTCTTTTGTCCATATGGTTCAGAGCAAAGTGAAGAGCCAAAGAAATTGCATCTGCTGTTGACCTGTTGTGGCAGTAGGCAAACTTTGGCGATCCATTTAATCTCTGAGGGAGGAGTTGATTCGCGCCAAAACCAACGTCTCGAAGCACTTCATTTCGGTGGCGGTACGCGCTAACGTAAGGAAGGCATTGATTGAGGTCACCACTCTCTTCTTGGGCACTGGCACAATCGATGCATTTTTTGAAGCATCTGGGAACTTCAGACCGCAGAAGAGAGAGGCTGAATATGTCCTTAAAATCTCCAGCCAGGTGGTCAACACAGATATTTAGTACTCGGCCAGGTATGTGGTCTGGACCAGACGTCTTTCGTTGGTTCACCCTCTTGAAGGATGCCCAAACATCGGCTTCAGAGATTACAGGGTCATCTGGAGATGTCGGGGCTCGTGTGTGTGTGTGTAATAGTTCTCCCTGTCAAAGCTTAATTAAAAGTCATTGAGATCATCTGGTAATGATGATTCGGAGCCACTTACATACCTTTAAAATCTATATTAACTTCCATATTTATATATGCCGGTCAGCTTCACTGTTCGGAGGGATATAACGACACGTGTTAACTACTGTCGATTACCGATAATAGCGTTGGTTATAATGGAGAGATTGAATGAGCAATGGTGGTTGAGAGAACACAGGCAAAACGTGGTTTTCACAGGAGGATGGATTGGGGGATGCAAAGGTGGGATTTTTAGGGGAAGTACTGACCACATGAATCCTCGAGCCGTTTCCAACTTGCATACGGAGTGAGGCTGATTCCATACGTCACCCGAGATCTCCAGAATTCCGTGGTGTCCACAAACAAACCATCTAGAATTTGAGTTTACCTTGAGAGTGAATATCTGCTGCCGTCCAAGAGAGAACGGCCAAGATTCACATTCCTCTGATAAGCAAATTCTCATCTTCCGTGGTATAAAACTTCTATTACGCCGCATTTAGAGTATTGATCGCCAGACTATTGGAAGGACGTGGAGAGTTTGGAGAGCGGTTAGACAAGTTTCACCGGAATGCTGCCTGGAGTAGAGAGTGTTAGTTCTCAGGAGAGGTTAGCCTGACTTGGGCTGTCTTCACGGGAGCGTCGGAGATTGAGGGGAGTCCTGATAGCAGTTGATAAAATTATAAAAGGCACAGACTAGAGAGTTAGAGTCTGGTTCCTGGGATAGAAATGTTAAATACTGGAGAACAGTAAGTGAAGAGGGCTGATATTTAAGGGGGGTGTGCGAAGCAATTTTGTCCAAACAGAGAGTGGCAGGTGCCCGTAAAGCGCTGCCAGGGGAGGTGGTGGCAGTGGACACGGTGGTGGCATTCAACAGGCATTGAGACACATGAATATGAAGGAATGGATGGATACGGCCACGTGCAGGCGGGTAGGTTTAGTTCCATTTGGCATAATGTTCGGCACAGACATGACTGGCCGATGGACCTGTTCCTGTGCTGTACTGTTCTATATTTTATGTTCTATGTTCTTCTGAAGTCTTCACTGAACGACAATTTATCCTGAAGCAGCCTTCCCGGCTTCACACGAGCGACGTGGGGAAACTGCCTCCGTACGGGCTCTGTCTTCCGGAACCCTGTCTTTAAATGAGTGGAATATCAGGGTCGAGAAGTCAGGGAGGATGGAAGATCAGGGTCAATCTTCTGGATTGAAGGTCTGCTTCTAAACAAAAAACACTTAATCAACCTTTCTCCTCCAAATTCCAGTGGGGCAACCTCATGAAGCGACGCCCTCTGTCGGCAGAACTGAAAGAAGTGTAAGCAAATTTCCGATTCTCCAAATATAGGTTCAGAAATGGCGGGAAATGATGAAGTGAAAGGGCAGGTGTCACGGAAACCTGAGAGGGTCGACGTGAAGCTGAACCTGAACTCATTTATTTCGAGTGATCCCCTGTCCCGCTTTGAGAGGCATCACACTGAAATCACAAAATTCCCCTCCAACTTTTGTTCTGCACATTTCCAAATGGCATTATAGGCACTTACCCCATAGTCCTGTCAAATACGTCAATACGAAGACGGAAATGAAAAGATGGGCAAGAGTTAACCATCGACGTATTACAGACAGAGGCACGATAAATCTTGCAGGCAATGTGGAACTGGCAGAGGAAGTAATAAAATATATTTGCTTATCTTCTGGGGAGGAAGGAACAAAAAAACCGTGCTGAAGTGTTGGAGAACAGTTTTAGAGTGACAACATGATCAGGAAGAAATCATTAACAGTGAAAAAGTCCAATAAATGAACGGAAAGTTAGTTCATTGCCAGGATCTGTTGACCTTTAGCCGGGTGTTGGGAAAGAGCTGACAGTGGAATTAGCGGATACATTGATTGTCCTGTTCTAAAATTATTTCAACAGGTTTCGCAGGGACTGGACCGTAGGTAAGGTAGTTCCACTGCTTCAGAAATGAGGAAGAAAGAGAAAAGGATAAACAAAAGCGTCCGGTATGGCGTCAATATTAGGCTACTTGCAAGGTTTTCTTATTAAAGAAATGGTCACAGAACACTTGGAAAACAACGATAGGATTGATCAGAAGCAAAATGAATTCATGCTTGACAAATATGATGCATGGTTTTTACATTACAATTGGCAGCATACTTATATTTGAAGCAGAGTTTAGGGAGCACTTGAATTTATAACTGTTCTTTGATGAGGTGCCACACAGGTTATCGCTCACAATCAACGCATTGGAATGGGGTGTCACATCCTGGCCTGGGAAAACGAATGCAACAGTCCAGACGAATCACAGAAAAGGAATTTTGGAATTGGGAAACTGTAAACAGTGCGGAGGGCAGAGAATATTTGAAACACTCCCCAAGATAGCGACTTAAACTGAGTCCCGGAGTGCATTTAACAACATAGCAATTGTTCGGATATAGAGGAATCAAGGGATAAGAAAATATTGCTTAACAGTGATGTTGAGTTACAAGGTCAAACGAGGAAGACTTGAATTCTGGTAGAGCCGTGACGGCCCGAAGGACATTTCCATACTTCTGCTTTTTACGATCTCATTTCCTCCGCCCCGCGTCAGGCAGACAGTAGCCGGTCCAATCAGCGCTGCCGCTTCTAACGACTGACTCCAGTGATCAGGCCCGGAGACCAGGAAGAGCGGCTAAGTCTCCGAGTGTAACAGAGACAGAAGCTGTTCTGTTGGGATGGAGGGGCTGCCGCTCACCGCCCTGGCTCTTTGTCTCTTCATATCTACAGGTGAGGATCACTCTCTTGGAGAGATAGTTATCAGAGAATCAACCCTGCGGCCGATTGTTGGAGAAAAGTTTGTTGCAGAGTGCAGGAAACGATCGAATTAATTGAGCCAAGTACAAATTCTGTCAAGTATGCCCACTTCTTCCACGCTTTCTGTAACATGAGCTTTTTTTTCCTCACAGGGCAGAATTTTAACATCCACACAGAGCACAGCCGGATCAATGCCACCGTCGGCGGCGACGCTTTATTTTCAGTGCGGCCGTCAGCTGCGCTTAAGTCTGGGAACTGGGCTTTTGGAGGGAAGACTATCGCCACGTGGATCGGTAGATTGACGGATTTCCATAATGCGTACCGGTCACGGGCTAAGTTACTCCCCAACGGGTCGCTCCGCCTGAAGTCTGTGCAAGTTACAGACAGCGGGGTTTACCGTGTGACCATGATTCCACTCTTTGGCTCTCAAAGAACAACGACAATCACTTTGTGGGTATCTGGTGAGTGAGACATTGATCTTGTTCAATGAATTATTTTCAGACTGTTATGGTCATTCTCTGCCTGTGAAGAATGAATATGAATTGAGCTTCACTGTCTAATTCACTTCTAGTTTACAATGTAACATACTATCTTGATTGGAGAACGTTTTATTTTCCGGTATGGAAAATAAAACGGACCATTGGAAATAATCTATTTTCGATTAAGTTTGGAATTTCCCCACCCCCCCGACAGGGATGGGTCTGCTGGCCAAATACAGGAAGAGATTATATGTGGGTGTGGAACTAGGCGCCGTGTGACCAGCCGATCCCTCTTTTCCGACCGTTCTCCTCTGGTTGCGCCCATGTTACAGAAGTTACAGGGAATTACAATCAGTTATACTTCGTACAAAGTCCCAAGTTTTCATCATCTCCATTTGATTTCTGGCGCGAGGATTCAGGGAAATCACGGCTAAATTTAGTGTCAGGACAAATGACGTCACTGCAGTGAAAACCGAGTATTTGTCCACTGTGAGTTTCAGTCTTAGTGAGCTGAAAGTTTGAAGTTCTGCTTGAATAGGCGAGGATACTGGTCTTACTGACTTCACTTCAACTGAACCCGTGCATTTTGAAGGGACCCGCACTCAAACCTTTATCCTCACTGAGGTCTGTGATCAAACATTATTGTTGAACATTATCGTTGAACACATTGGAATATTAAAAAGAAAGTGCTGCTATTTACTGTTAAGAAAGGGCAATAGATAGAGGACATGGAGTTAATGTATAAAACGATATTATTGGAGATACTCACCAGGCAGGCGGCAGATGTGAGCAGACAAGGAAAGTTGATCTTCCAGATCAACAGCATTTCAGCAGAACTCTGGGTGAAAAAAATGTTTAGACATCCCATGCGATGGGAATCAAAGGATATTACACGGACTGTTTGTATCCAATAACGAAGAAAGATGCAGTAATACTGTACAGGGTTGAATACCGGGGAATGGTGTTTAGCCGAGGTTGTCAAATTGTTTGGGGTGTTAATAAGACAGTCAGGGCAGCGGAAAGCTCCTTCTGTAAATGTGGGAAGTCAGGGAACTTCATGGCCTCCCTAACGAATACATCTGTGGGAAGTGCACCCAGCTGCAGCTCCTGACAGAGCAGGTCATGGAACTGTAAGTGTAGTTGGATGTAATCAGGATTATCCAGGAGGCTGAGAATGTCATAGATGAGAGTCTTAGTGAGGAGGTCACACTCAGGTGCAGGTACAGATAAATGGATGCCCACCAGGAGGAGGCAAACAGTGCAGCTTTCCCCTGTGGTCATTACCCTCACTAACAGGTATACTGCTAGGGGAATGACCCTTCAGAGGACAGAAGCAGCAGCCTGGTTAGTGGTATCGTGCCCAGCTCTGAGTCAAAGAAGTTAGGCAGAGCGGTAGTAATAGGGGACTCGATAGTAAATGGCACAGATAGGCGTTTCTGCGGCCGCAATCGAGAATCCAGGATGGTGTGTTGCCTCCTTGGTGCCAGGGTCAAAGATGTCTCTCAGCGATACGGAATATGCTGAGAGGGGAGGGTTTGCAGCCAGAGGTCGTTGTCCATATCGGTATCAATAAATTAAGTAGGAGAAGGAAAGAGGTCCTGCAAAGGAATTTTAGGGACTAAGTAGAAAGTTAAAAAAGCAGGACTTCCAACGTTGTAATCTCAGGATTTCTACCGGTGCTATGTGCCAGTGAAGTGAGAAATCGATACATACTGGAGTTCAATAAATGGCTAAGGAGCTGGTGCAGGAAGGAGAGCTTTAGATTTATAGATCATTGAGCTCTCTTCCAGGGCAGTTAGGACCTGAACGAACAAAACGGTTTACACTTGAATTGAAGAAGAACCAGTATTCTCGCCGGGGGGTTCGCTAGTGCTACTCGGGAGGGTTTATACTAGTGTGAGATGGGAACCACTGCAGCAGAACAATTGATGGTAAGGTTGAGGGCAAGAAAGATGGTATGACAAGTAATACTGAAAGGAAGGAGAGCAAGTTTCAGGCTAAGAAACATGCTGGGACTGGATGGACTGAAATGTGTTTATTTCAACGCTCTGAGTATTATGGTTAAAGAAGATGAAGGCAGAGCCTGAATCAGTACATGGAATTGCGACGTTGTTGCCATAGCAGAAACCTCGTTGCGTGAGGGACAGGACTGGCAGTTTAACGTCCGTGGGTTTCGTGGTTTTATACGTGGTACAAGAGGGGAATGAGTGTAATAGGTGGAAGGGTCGAACTACTGATAAGGGAAAATGTCACAGCAGAGCTCACACAGGACATACTGAAGGGCTCATCCACAGATGAAATTTGGGTGGAGCTCATAAATAGGAAAGGTGCAATTACGCTGATGGGATTATTCTGCAGGATCCCCAATAGATAACCAGAGGTACAGGAACAGATACAGTATGTAGACCGATTATGAAAAGGTGCAGAAACAACAGGGTTGTCAGAGTGGGGGACTTTAACTTCCCCAGTATTGATTTGAAATTCCATAATACAATTGCGGGAGGGGAAATTACCACAGGATAAGACAAGAGCTACGAGGTGTTGATCAGCAGCAACTGCTGTCGGACAAGTCCACGTCTGACATGTGGGAGTTGTTTAAAGATCAGCTGATCAGGGTTCAAGATCGGTATGTTCTGCTAAGGGGTAAGGACAAGGATGGCAAGTTTAGGGAACCTTGGTTAACCGCAGAGTTCCTAAATTTACTGAGCAAAAAAGAGGAACCATGCATAAGGTTTCGGAAGCTAAATTCATACTGGACCTTTGTGGAATATATAGATACAGGAAAGAGGTCTTGCAGGCGATTTGGAAGGCCAAAAGTGGCCATTGAATTACCTCGGGAGAACAGGGTCAAAGATAATCCCAAGGCGCATTATAGTAAGAAAAAGAGTATAAAGAAGGAGAGGGTAGGTTCACTCAAGTATAAAGGAGGGAATTTGTGCTTACAGTCAGAGCAACTGGATGAGTAATTTGCGTCGGTATTTACCCAGGAGAAGGATTTGGAGGACAGTGAAACCAGAGTGGGGCATGCTGATGTGCTGGGACATTTTGAGATCAAGGAGGAAGTAATAGTGGATCTTCTGAAAAGCATTTCGGTTGATAGGTCCCCAAGGCCAGATGGCACATATCCCACAATATTGAAGGAAACAAGAGAGGAGACTGCTAGGCTTTGACAAAGAAAACATAATCCCCTGCTTCATTCCGAACTGTGTTTCTGCAACCAGCTAACTTTTCACCATGAAGACATCCCCACAGACCACACCACACGCCCCCAGTATCACAGCAAAACTATTATCCAGAAATTGGTAGAGATACGTCGCTATTCCGTGGATGAGAGGGTGCAGTGACTCCTTCCCCGATCGGTATGGAAGCCACAATCTCCAGTAGGTGTATCCTAAGAGGACACTGAGTGCACACTGAAACTCAGACTAGGCCCCACCGTAATACTGAGACTGAAATTGGTCCGGTATGTTGCAGAATGAAACTGGGATTCATCCCCGTCCGTACACATTTAAACTGCGTCCATAAAGTATGTACCGCAAAGTTGACTAACCTCACAGCAAGGATGGAGTCCAGAAATTGCCAGACACGCGTCGCTTTTCCTTGGACGAGGAGGACTACATCCTTGCACACTGAAACTTGGACTGGGACGAGGTTCACATGAAGGGACTGGGACTTGCCATTATATTGCACACGGGCCCGAAAACTTACGATGGCATCGATTGCATCTGCTCGTTGCAATTTTCAACCGCACATTGGCCTTCTGTTTTGGAGGTTTTCGTGGATTCTGTCGCGCGAACTATACAACAACTGCCAAGATGAACTAATTTTTACTGGCGTAGCTCTGTGCTCCAGGCAGGGGGCAGAGTCAGGTTTCTAGTTGTTAGCTATCAGTGAAAAATGTTATTAAATTAAGATGGCTCCAGCGTGGATGACTTGACGATCTCTGTCAGTCCTCCAAATTACCGCGTCTCTTTTATAGACCAATACATTTACCGGGGTGCAGGGAACGTGTTGATGTGAACTTTCTCTGGTGTTTAGCTGCTATACCTCTCCCCCTCTACTTCTCTGCTGCTTTTCCTTTTCGTGTACCTTACTGTAATACATTCGGTGCGTTTGTTTTAGACGGACCGGATCGTCCAAATATCGCCACTAACCCTGACACCCCTACTTACACTGCTGGAAGCAACATCACTTTGACATGTTCCATAGAGTCCAGCCCATTCACTGGAAACACGTCTCAACTGTGCTTCTTTTGAAACTGGACAGCAATTTATCCTGGCTGATATATCTGTGAAGGACGCGGGATATTACACTTGTCAGGTCTTTCCACTCTTCCACAAGAAGGTGAAATGTCGTCGTGTAGTACAATAGCGGTGGAGTGCATTTGTTAATTGAACTAACCGGTTCAACTTTAACAGGATATCGATTAAAAATATTCATTTTGCATGCAAAACTTTGAGCATTGATTAAGAAAATGCGATGTTTTCATTTTGCTGATAAACCTTTGCTTTTAGCATACGACTTTCTTGTTTGTTGCAGTTAAGATTTTCCAACTGATGTTTCATAATGAAAATATCAGGGAGTTTTCGCCCTCACTGTCATTCTTTTTCTTGCACTATCATCGTCAGATGAAAATCTCTGATTATCCCACCAATGAAGGCACGTAAACATTTAATCCAGTTTGTAATTTTGCCTTCAACGCCAAACATTACTCTCTTCAGTTCTGTCATGTTGCTTTATCCAGGGAATAGATTTGATCAAACAGCCTGCTGTCGTCTCCAAGGAAAGGATGCATACAGCTCTTCGGTTTGGTTTGCTGCGTTGAATGCATTGACAGTACAATTCGCGTATTTATGCACACTCGGTCTCTTTTCTCATGGGAAAATCAGACTGAAGGTTAGTATTTAAATTATTGCACAATAACAGGAAACACAGCGGGTCAGTGAGTGTCTGTTCAGAGAGAAGCGCTCAGTGTTCCAGGAAGATAACGTCATACTTCACACAACAGAAGGTTTTGACGGAGTGGACGTAGAATGAATGTTTCACCCTCTTGGTACAGGAAACTAGACACGGTCAACAGCACAACCACCATGATTCCAATGGGGAGTTCAGAAAAAGTAACCGTCACCCAAATGCTGGTGAGAAATTGAGAACATTTCCGCAGGTTGGTGCATTTGATTGGTAGTTGAAGATGCGGATGAGGAAATTGGAGTCCAGCGTTGCAAAAGAAATTTGGACGGGGATTGATGAGACTTTCGAGGAAGCGCGGGCGTTCACATCGACGCCAGATAAAGGTTGTGATGCAGTTTGCTACATTGGTAGAGCAGATATGGATCCTAACCTTGCCTTTATGAGGATGTGATGTGGTAATTAGGAGCCAAATGCCGTTGACTAGAAGTAAGAGATGGTCTGCCCTGGTTTGACCCTGTAACTAGCATTAACTCCACCCTGTTGTCAACGTTTCCGAAAGCAGCGGGTAGTTACTCTGGATGGCCTGTCTGATCTGATGTCAGCATTGTTGCTGCAACTTGTTGTTCAGTGAATTCAGTCAACTCTTTTGCAACTTAAACCAATGTTTTCTTGATCTCATCCCCCTCCAGCTTTGAATTTAGTTATCTTTCCTATATAACTGAAGTTTGTAGAAACTTACTCCAGCCTGCTGCCTGAATTGTTTTTCCATTATATATCGTTACCTCCAGAAGTACCAGCAGCACTCACAGGACATGGAAACATGTTTCAAGTGTTTTGTTTTTGTCAAAACATACAACAATGACTTAGTGATGAGGAATGGGGTTTGGTAGAACATTGCCTTTGTGATTTGCAGCCTGTGACCAGTGGTCTGTCACAGTAATAGATGCTGGGGCACTTACTGTTTGTTGCATACATGGACCATTTTCATTTGACATTTATTTACAGAGAGGGCGTCCGAAGTCACGGTGTCGACCAACAATTCAACTCCAGTAGAAAACGGCGATACCATTGAACTGACTTGTCACGCTCGAGGCACTGTGCAGACACGGACATGGTTGAAGAATAACCAGACAATCCCGGAAAATGGTAGAATATTTACATCTCCAGGCAAAGCCACACTGACTATAACCAGTCTTAACAGAAATGACTCAGGGACATACAAGTGCGTCGTTAATGAGGATTTCAACAGCCCCGCTGGAGAGATCTACGTGCAAGTTTACTGTACGTAAGCAGGTAAACAACAAAATTAGTTTGCACTGAAGTGCAGAAATGACATAGTTTCTCCGTTTATAGATGGACCAGAGAAGATAAGAATTCTGCCGCAGGCTCCATTTGTGGCAATTCCTGGGTCGAATCTGACATTAACTTGCTTTGCACTGTCCTTTCCAAGAGGTGATTATGCATGGTACAACGGGAGCAATAAGCTACAAACTGGGCAGCAGTATACCATCGAGTCAGTAAGCTCAGTTGACAGTGGGAATTATACATGTCAGGTTATCAACAGCGTAACCAAAAGGAGCAGTAATCTCACTGTCCATGTTACCACGCAAGGTGAGTGAATGGTTCTCTCATGGCTCCAGTCAAATCAGCTGCATAATGATCAAACCTTTCCATTTCCCGAACAACTCCTTCTCTCTCTCTCTCTCTCTCTCTCTCTCTCTCTCTCTCTCTCTCTCTCTCTCTCTCTCTCTCATCTCTCCTCTCTCTCTCTCTCTCTCTCTCTCCTCTTCGTTCCGACTGCTAATCAGGAAAAAGAACATCGCCATGAAGCTTCTCTGTGTTGTCCAGAAAATTGAATCTTCTCGCGCGAATCGACATCACAGGGAATGCAAAGTGAATTGCCTATTTACCAAAGAGTCAAACTATCACCCCACAGGGAAACAGGCCCTTCAGCTCAGCCGGTCCATGGCGACCAAGATGCCCCATCCAAGATAATCAATTTTGCCAGCGTTTGGTCCACATCCCTCTAAACCCCATATATCCATATATCTGTCCAACTGTCTTTTAAATGTTGTTATTGTACCAGCCTCAACCACTTCCTCTGGCAGACCATTCCACATACCACATACCATCCTTTGTTTAAAACAAGTTGCCGCTCAGGTTCCTATTAAATATTTCTGCTCTCATCTTAAACCTGTGCCCTCCAGTTCTTGATTCCACAATCCTGGGAAAAACATTGAGTACATTTACCCCATCTATATTCCTCATGATTTTATACAACTCTGTAAGATCACCTCTCAGTCTCCAACGCTCCAAGGATAAAGGTCCTCGCCTGTCCAACCTCTCCCAATTACTCAGTCCCTCAAATCCTGGAAGCACTCTTGTAATTCTTTTTCTACACTCTTTCCAGTTTAATAACCTCTGCCTTGATTTCCTCTTGTCCTTAATTTAGGTGCCGAATACCTTGATATTCTCTCTAACAGGACTCCACCAAGGACATCCATGGCCCCTCCTGGCTCTACCAGTTCCTATCCTGAGCTATTTCCTGGCTTCTTTATAATCCTAAAGTGCCCTGTTTGATTTTCGCTTCATAAACCTTGGATACTCTTCAGTTTTCTTCTTGACTAAATTCACCACCTCTCTTGTAATCCAAGGTTCCCTCACCTTGCCATCCTTGTCCTCTCTTCTTACTGGAACATCCCTGCCCTGTACTCTGTGCAGTTCGTCCTTAAAAACCCTCCACTTGACAGATGTGGACTGCTCAAAAAAACATCTGTTCCCAAATAACTCTCCCCATTTTCTGCAAACACTCTCGTAATTTTCCCTGTTCCAATTTTATAATCTCCTGAAAAGTGCATGCTATCCATAAAGCTATCTTAAAACTTATGGAGTTGTGATCACTATTTCCTTAATGTTCTCCCACTGAAAGGTCTGTAAGATGGCCAAGCTCCTTTCCAAATTTCAGGTCCAGTATGGCCCGTCGTCTAGCCGGTCAACCGGACACTGATTTAAGAAACCCTCTTGGATGTATGTAACAAATGCTGCCCCGTCTAAACCTCTTGCGATAAGGACGTCCCAGTCGATAGTGGTACATCGTACTCAGGACAGCAACCCTGTTTTTCTTCATGTCCCGGGTTCTATTTGGGGCAAGTTTGATAAAACCATCAGAGTGATTGCACCCTTCTTATTTTTGAGTTCTCCCCATATAGACTCGGTGAATGAGCCCTCCATCATGTCCCCTCTTGAGTGCAGCTGTGACGCTGTCTCTGATTAATAGTGCAATTACCACCCCATCTTCTACCTCCCCCTCTATCGTTTCTGAACCATCGAAACCCTGGAACGTTAAGCATCTAGTCCTGCCCCTATCTCAACCACGTCTCTGTAACGGCCACGACATCATTGTCCCATGTACTTGATCCATGCTCTAAGTTCATCTGCCTTACTCTTAATAATCGGAGCACTGAAATAAACATACTTCAACACGTCAGTCCCATCTTGTCTATTACCTTTACCCTGCATATTGTTCCTTATAGATTTTCACGTCATAATATTTGCCTTCCTCTAAATACGTCATTTTCTCAATATGTGACTGGAATTCTTGAGTATTTTATACTTTCTGGCTCTTTGTGTGTTCAACGTTCTCAGAAAATCGGCTATTAACGTGTCTTTTTTCTGGTTTGAATCTAAAGTTTTTTTGACTAATATGCGGACGAGTGATATCCGTCTGTTCAGAGAACGTTGAGCACAGTTTTTATACCTTATTATTTTCATTGCAATGTGAACAGTTTAGCGTCTTGGTCTGTCATCATTTCTCCAGCGGTTCGTCACTCTCGATCTGGTACATCAACCACTCTATAACAACACTTTATTTTTTTTTAAATGTATTCGTCATCTTAATCAAATTGCTACTGTAACGCATTTGTTTCCGGGAAACATTGTTTCCACACTTTTGCAGATGTCAGTAATACCTTAAACCCTGGCGCCATCGCAGGAATAGTGGTTCGTTTACTTTTGGGTCTGTTCTGCGGCATCAGTGTTTGGTTGATTGCAAGAAACACAGACAGGTAAAATAGATTTCTGCGAGTGTCACTTTTGCATCTGATATTTGTGAGAACACTTTTGCACAATTGATCTTTAAGTTACAGGCACAAAAGCCAGTGCCACCCACGTAACAGGCTTATCAGAAAGAAGAAAAATGAAACACGTGGCTTTAAAAGGACGTTAAAAGCAAATTTTCGAAGAAAGGTGAATGGAGGAAGTTATCATTGTAGGAACGAAACCATTATACTGGGGTCAGTGTTGTGGGCATTGCAATGTTCAGTGATTATTCATAACCAAGACTTGTGGGTCCTAGGCATAATTTCTACATTTTCTGACGACACCACACTTGGCAATGTTGTGATCGGCGTAGCGGACAGTGATATATTGAAGCAGCATTTAAACATGAGGATGGAACGGGCGGACGCTTGACAGATGAAATTTCTTGCGGATAAATCTCGAGTGAAGTTTGTTAGGTAGGAAGAACGAGGAGAAGCGGTACAGAATGAAGGCCACTGTTGTAACGGGACGCAGAAGCAGTGGGACGACAGTGCTTCTGTGCACTGATCATGGAAAGTGGCGAGGCAGGACGACAAAACGGTCAATAAGGCACGGACAAGTCTGGGCTTTATCCATAGAAGCGGGAAATATTAGAGGAAGGGAGTTACGCAACACATTAAAAACTTGCATACTAAACAGCAATTTATTTTTGTCATTTCTGGTCACCACTTTATAAGAAGCAGGCCAGGACTTCAGAGAGAGGTGTACTCCAAAACAGATGTACGACAGTGGGTCCTGGGATCAGAGATGCATTGGACGGACTGAGACTTGTTTATTTTTGGTAAAGAGAATGGTTGAGTGGAGATTTGACTGAAGCACATAAACTAATGTGGAGGGTGGACCATGTGGAAAGCGGGAGGTTGGTTTCCTTGGTGATATAGTGAAGGATTAAAGATCACAGGAACAAAGTAAAGGGGGCGGGTTTTAAAAGAGACGAAGAAAGGCTTATTTCGCACAGAGCATTGTTGGAACATCGAACGCCCTACCTGCAGATGCCTTAAATACAGGCCCAATGTCGCCATTCAGAGGTAGCTGGATAGATATATGGTGGAGAAATACTTGTGAGGGGACGGAGATATGTCAGGGGGTGGAGCTAGAGCCAGACCAAAATATCTTGCACTGCTTCACGGCCATAACCTATGATGTTGATACGGAGCAGTAATGAAATAGGACACCCGATAACTGAAACAGTTTCAAAGAATAACTGGAGACACAAGACACTTGCTGGAATCTGGAGCAAGGCATAAAACGCTGGAGGAACACAGTCGGTCAGAAAGCATCTATTGAGGGAAATGGAGAGTAGAGGTTTCCGGTGGAGACGACAGATGGAGGGTCTCGATAAAGGGTCTGGACTCGAAACGTCCGCTGTCCATTTCCCTCCGTAGGTGCTGCCTGACTCGTTTTTTGTGTTCCTGATGGAATAACTGGACACCCATGAAATTGGACCAGAATCAGTTGTCACTCAGTGTAGCAGTCCAAGGAAATAACTTCCTGCAGAATTCACCTTTTGACCTATTTGTTTATTTAGGGTGAAAGGTCCACCACAGGCGAAATATGACATGAGCATCACTTCAGGAGGAAAGAGTGAGTGAACTCCTTTTCAACTACTCTGTTACTGTGTTCATGGAAGTTTAAACAGTCCCTGTTAATGTAGCTCTGGGAATTGATTTGATGACCTGTGTATCACAGAGCTACCGAAGCTGAATTTTTCCATCTTATTGAAAGATCAGTAATGCCGCTCATTTTGCTGGTTAAGTAAGTTGAACTTTTCAACTCAAGACTACAATGTGAGTGCTGAAAGGGAACGGTAGTTTATGTAAACTAAATTTCAAATTATTTTGATCATACCTATTCATGGAATCATCTGATCATGGCCAGGGGAGTGAATGTAACTAATGTGATAGCTGGTACTGTGGAATGGGACGGGATAGATTTGCTCTGTGGTGACTAACTTCTCGTAATGTTTTTTGCTGTTGTGACTAAATATGTTTTCTTCCCATAGGCGCCTTGGCTGCAAACGCCGCGAACGCATTGCAGACGTATGAAAATTTTCCAAGTGATGAACAGGTTGGTATCTGGTCTTGTATTCATGATCACAGATTTTGTTTTAAGTAGAGAAAATGATACATTGCAGGCATGATAGTAACTTTGCATTTGGCAACTGTGAATTGGGGGCATCGGACTTCTTTGCTGAGTGTCGGACATCTTAAACCTCTTAATTCCCGGCATAGGGACGTTGATGACAACGCCCGTAGTTGTTGTGCGCCTCTGGTTGACCATGATCTGAAGAATCAGTTTCATGTCCACGCATTTAGGGTCTGGAGTCACACAGGTGGGGAAGGCTGGGTAACGATGGCAGATTTCTGTCTGTGATCAGTTCTGATCCAAGTAACTGTTTGTGACAAGCAGCAGTTTCTGATTACCATCACTGAGACCACAGATTTTAACACGTATCTCAGGTGATTCTTAAAATTGAATCCCCCACTTACACTTCCAGCTGTAAACGTATGCCACATGAGGAACGATTATGAAGGCGAGCTGCTCGTCAAGTACCAACCACCACGCCACTGTATTACTGTAACCTCACGAATGGTGTCATGACATTCAGAATTGTTCCTGATGACAGGGAGAATATTTCATTCTCACACTGAATCAAAGTCAGGCGGTGCGCACAATGGGCGAACGGTGCAATTTTTTTCCAAGCAGAAATAACTGTGGACATTAATCTTCCCGGAGTTCATGTGCGGGGAGAGATAGTAGAATTCCATGTTCCATTGCGTAAAGATAATTCATGTTATTTTCTCCATCCAGAATGTAAGTTCGAGTGCGCCAGATGGAAACTCCATTTATATGGTAAGATAATTATTGTGTACATTCCTTTTTGAAGTAAATTCTTCAATTTCACCTACTAAGAAACAAAACCAAGAGTCAGGCATTCGGCCCCTCGAGCATCCTCCGCCATTCAATACCGTCGCAACTGTGTGTCTCAGATGCGCTTTCCATCCTGAACCTCGTGTTCATCGATTCCTTTCAGTGTCCAAGTGTTAAATACACACAAGACATTGTCTATGTTCTTCCAATTCTCATTTGACACTGACTACTTCTGTTACTATATGTTGCGAATCATAACGATTTCTTCACGTTTAACAGGGACTGAAGCGGGAAGATCGATCCGTTTACAGTGATCTAAAGAGGTATATGGACAAAATATTCGACAAGCAATCCAAAATGTTACTTAAAAAGGAAAAGTATCCATTATTTTCCATGTCTGGGAATCGTGTAAAGGGCGAAGGGCCGGGGTTCTGCCGTCTCTCATGTCGCCTTCTGATTATCAGATGTCAGACATGTAACGGTGTCGGACTGCAGTCAGGCGGGAACAGGCAGGGAGTCAATGATTTTCACAGAATCAATTTTCGTGAACCCGTGGCCTTTCAAAACAGATAGTGTCTGGAACGACGTATTATCAGGATATCTCAGATTCAAACAAAATTGCCCCTGTGTGACCCTATTAACTTTACCTCCTTACGGTTGCCTGCTGGAGTCAACATGAACTATATGTCGTTTCCACAGATGACGTCACTGGTGACTAAGATGGTTGTTTCCTGAATGGCGACGGCAGAAGTCAACCGATCGAGGAAGATGCCACTGTGAAATACGTCTCTCACATTTCTTTTACAACTGTTTTCCATGTCCCCTCCCCCCAGATGCCTCCCGAGTGTCACATCCTCACAACGGAGACATCCCTGAGGATTGAGTTGCTGGTGTCATCTCGCCTTGTTTCCCTCACCTCAGCCCACTCTCCTCCATCCCATGCAAAACTGATGCACACTCTTCCCGCTATCACCCTCATTTCACCTCTCAACGTTGCCATGTGCGATGTGATCTGTGTAACTTCTGACCCAGAGCATGGACTGGTCCGTCTCTGACTATGTCCAACCCTCAGTCCCCGAACCATTGCAGTATCTCTCTCAAACCGTCAGCTTGGATTCGATTATCTGTTCAGGCCGTCCGGTGACCCTGACTTCCCCTTTTCATGCCCCAATAATCTTCGCCTTGCCGTCCCCTGCCCTCCTTTGGCTAAAGCAGAAGTCTTCACTCACTGAGTACTGCGTGATGTAATGTTGTTGCACAACCTGTCAGCAGATTTTTCCGGGCGAAATCCAGACGCATCTCCCGCTGACAGAGGTTTTGGGATCATTTAGGGTGCAAATGACAACCACAGTGCCTGTCACCTGAACCACAGAACCAGCATCTGCCAGGAGCCTCCCTTCTGTCGTCCCGCCACCCCTTTCGAAATGTGAGAGTTATCACTCTCTATAGAACCATAGAACAATACCGCACAATACACGACCTTCAGCCCACCATGTTGTGCCGACCTTCAAACCGCACCTAAGACTATCTAACTCCTTCCTCCCACATATCCCTCTATTTTAAATTCCTCCATATGCTTGTCTAACAACCTTCCTTCCCGCCCTCAGCCTGTGGCAGGAAGGCAAAAGCGGATGTGGAAGGAGTGGCGGGTCAACAGGCCGGGAGGGCAGAAGCGCGACTTTGCAATGGCCCGGAAGTGAAGAGTTCGCATTAGGGTTTGGTAAAGATAAAGACACCGAATATTCTCGGTGGTAATTCATGCTTCATTTGTCAATGCTCTGAGTCTATGAAAGAAAGAGAATGTACTGAGGGGACAATATGGCATTATCTAACCATGCCCTAGACTAAAATAAGGACGAAAGATGCACAGGAATAGAACATTAATGCTATGGTTACAGGTTTCAGAGAAGACTGTAATACTGACGTTGGATTTAAAGTTGGCTCAGTGCAGCATGGCGAAGTGAAATAATCGACAGACGTTTGAATAAACAGGAGGGCTGTTGGCGGTGGAGTTGCACAAGGCGACTTCCTTTGTTATGGTGCATGTGTCTCTTCAACTCAGTTATTCTTATGGATTGTAAGTGGTTGGTACATGGACATGTCACCGGGGTCTTGATAAAAACACATCGACCCAAATAGTTATCTCGTTCTCCCTCCCTAGTTACTGTCTGATATTTTGACTATTTTCTGCATTACCCGTTTCATTTCAAACTCCTTTCAACACATCCAACTCAACACTTGTCACCAGTTTCGGTTCCTGATCGCCCAAGTAATTGGCTCAATGAATGGTTCTCCTTTCCGAGAAGGTGACACAGTTCCTTCTGCAACATATTTCCTAAAAATATGATATAACTTATTTTTGCAGAATGCTGACAATTCCCATGTCTCCGTTCACTTTGTATATTTTGTAAATGCGCGTCTCCCATTCATCAATGTTTCACTGTAAAATAATGATTTTTTTCTTGTTTCGGGTTCCAGCGTGTTGTCCGAGTGCTATTGCTTCCACACACATCATCTGAGTATAAAGTAGGAAATTACTGTACAGGAACAGGCCCTTCGTCCCACGAACTCTGTGCCATGATGCCAACTTAAAGCAACACCTACATCACTCCATTTCCTGCCTGTTTATTTGCTGTCTAAATGCCTCTTAAACGTTGCTATTCACCACTATTGAACGTACTTTAAACTTTCCCTGCACTGATGTTAAATCTGAACCCTCTAATATTTGACCCTTCCACCTTGGGAAGAAGACACTGATTGTCGACCCTGTCTGTGCTTCTTCTTACTTTATTGTGATTTATCTGGATAATAAACATCAACGTTTATCAGTGGGCTGCAATAACCTGTTTTCCACCATATTCCAAATGAATGAATGGCACCTGTCGGTGTTGGAATTCAGATCATTCAATCAGCTCTTCTCCCATTTCATATGGATTCCTTCGTTTCCTTACGAGGAAGTCCAAAATACCTCGCTTTGAATTCCAGTCAGTCACATGACAATGACAAGAAGATGGGATTTTCTTTGACGGGAAAATGGACCACCGGCAAAACCAAAGAAGTTAAAGATTTAGATCGGTTTAGTTTAATTTGGCATCATTATCGGCACAGACATTATGGGCCGAAGGGCCAGTTCCTGGGCTCTACCGTTCTACGTTCTATGTCTCGACGAAAGATTCTAGAAGGACACCTAATGAGCTGTCCTGCTCGAAAACTGGAGACCAAAGTCACCGTCAGATGGTAACTAAAGCATTTACAGCTTTAATGCGAACATTAAGGCGGTTCTCTCTCAGTCAGCGGATCCCCGTGAGGGGAAGGCGTCAGCTAAAGAGTCCAGGTGGGTTCAGCCACTCTCCCGGGACCTGAGTGGATGTTAAGCGGCAGTGGGCTGCTGAATGATTCTCTGGAATCTACTGTCAGCTGCTTATTCCAAGAGGAACAATGCGCTTAGTCCAGGTGGAAGAGACCAAAGTGAGATAGTAAGAAATAGAAACTGCAGCTGGTCATTCCGTCCCCGCCCCCTGACTACTCAACCATTCAACAGGGTCGTGGCTGATCTCCCAGCAGCGCCAATGTCATGTTCTTACTCCCTTCGCCTGGGTTTCCTCAATATCCAGACAAATACCAGTCTCTCTCTCTTGAATATTCCCAAAGTTTCATTTCTACAATCTCTTGGTTGAGCATCAAAAGGATCGATCACATTCTGGGTAAAACACTTGCTCTTTCTCTCTGGCTGACCCCTCATATTGAGACCATGACCCCTTGCTGTAGCCCAGTCAGGGGAATTAGCATCTCTGCACCCACTCAACCAAGGCCCCATTGGGATCCCACGGGCTTCATTCAGATACCGCCTCAGTTGCTAAATGATACCTGCAGCTCACAAAAAAAACTCATTTGTAAGTTGACCAACAAAACAAAAATCCCGGGTTGCATTTTCCTCATTAAGGTAATTTGATCCACAAAGAACATTGGGAGAATTATTTAACTTAACGTACGAATATTCGAAATGCGAACTAGAGTAGGCGGACAATCGGCCCATCGAGCCTGCTTTAAGGAGGTCGAGGCCGATCTGATTGTAGCATTAACTCCTCCTCCCCGTCTATGTTCGTAAATTATCATCTTGTTCCGCCGCCCTTAGCTGTGAAAAAAAAAGATGAGCTGATTTCACTCCAGTGTAAGACACTATAGGCAACTGTGGGTTAATATTGGTCTCAAAATATCGGTGGCAGAAAAGGCTACCGGAACCCTCTCAAAGATGCTACAGGACATAAATAATACTTGTGGAATTCGGTCATCTGGCCTCTCGAGTCTGTCCGCTCTTCCACATGGAGATGGATAATCGGCCGCTACCACTTTCCTGCCCATTTCACAATTTCCCGCGGCTGGTGTGTCAACCACATGTGGTGGTGTTCCGGTGCACCCACTAGCCTTGTCCTTGATGGTGGAGGTCGCGCGTTTGGGAGGCGCTGCTGGACGAGCCTTGGAGAATGGGTGTGGTGCATTCTGTGCTTGGTGCAATCTGCAGCCGGTGGTGCAGGGAGTGGGCATTTAGTGTGGTGGGTGGGCTGCCGTGGAGATCGGAGTCATGGTGTATGTCAACTTCCTGATCCCAGACCATTTCATACTGCTGCCTTTGACCGCAGCCACATCTCACAGTTTGCTGTCCACTACATCCTGACCAGTAGCTGAACTTCAGGTTCAAAGAGAGGAGACTCCAACCGCTAAAACGCAAGTCTTTGCCGGCATAAGAGGAGGACATGTTTACACGGAGACGCTCTGGGCCGACACCAGGTGCAAGAAGTTTCCAGGGAAGTCTCTCTCTGGGGAGTGAAGGCTTCTCAGTGCGGACACATTTGGAGAATTCTATGATTAGGCAAATCATTGCGACATTTAAGCGGCGCGTTTGGAAGAGGTACCCAGCTCTCCGTGCACAGGAAGTGCAAGCGATCGCCAGAAGGTAATGCAGTTGTGAGTTAGGAGCAAAGTTTTAGAGGTGGCTGGTATCACAGCAACAGATCGGAATGATGCTGGGCGCAGGGAAGCTGAGAGTGACACCGGCTCTGATACCCATGGTAGCCCGTGCGCCACATTGAACACTACGTCATTCCACCACCGGCACATAATGGTTGTAGAGTGGACCGTCCACAAATTTCCCTGGAAACATTGCCCAGTCTACTATAAGAGCTCATCTTCCAAGTGACACATCCGCAGGGAACTGTGGATTGAGCGGGAAAGTAATTTCGGGGGACAATATCAGACATTATTTTTTGAATAGCGGAACAGGGTCGAGCGGACATATTACTGACCGCTGCCTCTTTTTTATGCCCTGGGTATTCTTTGAAAGGGACTATGGTAACTTCTAGAACTGTTGCGGACAAGCGTACCGTGAAGACATGGATGCGGAGTTGACCTTGCATTCAGATCACAACTGACATCAGTAAATGGTGAAGCAGGCGTGAGGAGCAGATCGGCCACTCCTGTTCTCAATTAATGTTAGTGACCTCAATGCAACCGGGAAAACATGTCAACGACTTCGCAAGTTAGGGGCAGGGATACTACTGCCGCTCACTGCTCTGCCAAAACCAGGATTCACGGACAGAAGTTAAGGTGTCGGCTATTCCAGATGGAGAGAAGAATCCAGTTCTTTGCCCAGAAAGTGATTAATCTCTTGGATTCAAGATTACAGAAGCAGTGGAGATTCAAACTCTGAGGATATTCAATACAGATAGACTGATACATGCTTGAATATTTCCGAACGCCACCCAGAGGAAATTACAACAGGATATTGGCACAAAAGACTGTTGGAAGAACTCAGCGGCTCAGGCAGCGTCTGTGGAGGGAAATGAACAGTCGATCTTTTTTGGTCGAGACACCATCTGGACTGCAAGTGTAGAGGGGTAATGAGGTGAGGAGGAGGGGTGAGGCAGGAACTGGCAAGTGACATGTGGATCCAGTGAAGAAAGTATGATTGGTAGATGGGAGTCATGTAGGAGAGAGAAGGGTGGAGATAGTGAAAGAGGCTCCGAGGTGATATGTTGAGGCAACAAATGGCTGCAGGTAATGGGATATCACAGAAAAGGAGGATGGAGTATGGAACGAAATGAGGGAGGTGGGGTTGGCAGATAGGGACGGTGAGGGCAGGAAAGCCAGAAAAAGAAGGATGTGGGTGATAGGCAGATGGAGCAGGCTTAGGGAGGGGAATTGAACTGTGTTATTGGGTGTTGGGGAATTGGGTGTGTGTAGGAGGACCTGGGTATATCAGAATAAGAGAGAAAGAGAGAGAGAGGTTACCTGATATTGGTGAATTCAATGTTCATACCGTCGGTCTGTAAACCACTGAGGCGGCATATGAGGTGCTGTTCCTCGAGTTGCATTTGAAATAATCCTGGAAGTGGAGGAGGCAGAGGACAGACAAGTCGGTGTGGAAATCGGGAGGGTGGGGCGGGGTGTTGAAATGGCTTGCAACCGGGAGATCCAGATGGTCGCGGCGGATACAGCGCAGGTGCTCGGCAAAGTGGTCTCCTCGTCCACACTTGGGCTGACCGAAACTAGCACCGTTAAAGTATCAGTCACGGGCTCATTAAATAGTGGAACAGCCATAAGGGGCAACATGGCTAAATCGTGATTCTATTTCTTATATCATCATATTCTACAGTTCCACTGGGATTTAGCGCAATGCGTCACTTTGGGAAAAGGATTTGAAGGGAGAAGTGGAACCAGATTCCATGGAATCAGTCTTCAGCTCAGGGCCGCTTTAGATCCTCCTTCTAAAGAGGCTGCAGGGCGCTTGACTCTTCAGCTGATGTTTTCCCCACTCACGAATCAGTTTATATAAGTCAACCACGTTCATGTTTGCGTCAAAAGCTACTTAATGTGTCAATTACCAACTGTAAGTCACTGAAATCCCGAGGTGTGGAACACGAAAGCTTAGCAGAGGTCCTCCAGGACACTTGGACAGGACTTCACCAATCTCACCGTTTGTCGTCCGTCAAATCTTTCGGCAAAGACAATCGCATTTTCATGTCATTGTCCTATGACATGACTTAAACTCAAAATGAAGTGGTATGACGTTTGACAAGCGGAGTGGGGGAAAGAGGGATTCACATCCACTTGAGAGCCCGTCGAATGGCCTGAATTCCAACACCAGCGGATGCCAAGTTCTATCAGTTTGGATGCGCAGAGAAACAAATTATTAGAGCCGATTGATAGTTATATTTATTATTCATTTGGAAACGTTGAAGTAATTTGAACTTGACAATCATGATACTAATTGTTTTCTTGCGTGTTATCGAGACATTTGCGCTTGGAAACGAGATTTGTGAAAGCTAAAAACTGAGGAACGGTTTGAGTTCTGTGAACATTGTTCAAAAATACCAGACGATACTTTTCCGTGTCATGAACAAGCCGACACAGTTACAAAATAAAGGCCTGGTCATTTAAAATGTCGGCAAGAGGAAATACCTTTTCTCAGAGTGCGGAGAAGCTCTTGAATGCTCTGTCTCCGAGCGTGGCGGATGCCGGATCATTGGATATATTTATGGTGGAGATTGATAAATATCGAGGAGTAGAGGTTGTGGCGAAGTGGCACAGAAGCGGAGCTGAGGCCAACATTGATCAGCGACGATAATTCAGATGGCTGGGCGGTTTAGAGAGGCCGAGTAGCCTGCACGTTCTCCTATTTTTCTGATGGTCTTGTGTTGGCATTATAACTTTTAATTTCAGTTTGATCTAACATCAAACACACCAGAGTAATACAGCTGTCGAGACGATATTTCCCCTTCTGGGGAAATTGTATAGCAGGGGACCAAGGTTCAGAATTATGGGATGGCCAGTTTCAACCGGAGGTGGGATAGCTGTAGGGGATGAGACACTGTGTGTTCAAAACCGGCATAGACGGCATTCGGCGATCGGGGAGTCAAGGGTTCTGAGGAACACGGAGCAGCGATGACGTCATTGAATAGCAGCGGGTGCTCGAGGGGCCGAACGGCAGACTACTCCACCTGTTGCTGATGTGCTTGCGATTTATTGACAAAGCAATGTTTGACCTCTGGGAAAGGTAAAATCCGTGATCAAGAAAGCCAACATTGTATTGGTTAAATGTACACTTTTGTAATCTTATGATGGATCAGTTATTTCTAAGAACAGCAAAGACAGCCGTGGATGCACAGAACAAAAGCAGCAATAGAATCCGGTTTTAAGAGATGTCTTTGGTTAAAATTACAACATTAATTTTGCTCCTGTCTGTGTGGTAGCTCCGTTTCCCGCTCCGTCAGAGTAAACAACCTCTCTCTCCTCTCTCTCCCCTCTCTCTCTCCTCTCTACCTCCTATCTCTCTCTCTCTCTCTCTCAACAATCTGTTTACACCTTTCCTGATGTTAAACCCCTCACAACTTCCTGACTCCAAAGTGAACAATCCCAGAGTTTCCACATCATTGCAGTTCCTCATCTCTGGATTCACTCTCTTAACTCTTCTCCACACCCTCTCCAAAGGCGACAACCTTCGTTGAAGGTTTCTGACTGAGAATTTGCTGTTCACCACCTTTGCTGTTATATATAAGAAAGCAGACCTTCCGTGTCTGCTTTTTTTCATGGAGGGGGGAATTAAAACATATATAACGCACACGTTGAAGTCCATTGTGATAACAACCACAAATCTGCATCAGATCAGACACAGAGCTGCAGAATCACAGAGGCTGGAAATCAATTACTTATTAGTAGTCCAAATTACTTGATAGTAATCCCAATTTCCAGGCCCATGTCCACGGGCATTGGAATTTCAAATGCTCAGCTAAGTATTTGCGAAATGCTGTGAAATTAGAGTGCACACCATCCTCTCCACGAACATCTCTGGGTGAAGAGATATCCCCCTCATTCCCCTCCATACCTCCAAGTCCTTCCCTTAAACCTTTGGACTCTGGTTATAGACACGGATTAACCCGAAAATTTACTGGTGGTGGTGTTTTAAGTGATAAGACCAAAACAAACAAATTGCAAACCATAGTGAAGGTGACACAGATTAGATATTAATCCACTGGTTACCCATTGATAGGGAGAACACATACGAAGGATGACCTACATTTCACTTGAAATACCAGTGGTGAATATTAGAAACATCTGAAGTTAATATTTAATTCTAAGCAAAGGTCAGACTGCAATGACAACTTTTAGATAAGATAATGAGAGTTCAGTGAGAAAATATGGTTGTTGGAGGTGTAAATTCCATGATAGGTTTTACCTCGTTTCAATTATTGCCTCGTTAGAACTTCTGTAACAGGAGCAGGAGTCGACCATTCGGCCCTTCTAACCTGTTAAACCTTTTCGTAAGATCATGACTGATTTGTTGGTTGCGTCAGCTCCATTCCACTCCCCCCCCCCCCCCTCACGATCCTGTGAAGGTGCTGGTGAGAATCTACGGAATCTGTTTTTGACCCCGTGAAGTAGCAGTGACAGCAATGTTTTTCCAAGTTTGGGGAACCTGCAGGTGGTGGTGTACCCCTGTACTCGTTGACATTGTCATTCGTGGTGGATGAGCTAGCATTTTTGGGCAGGAGCTATTCAGTGTAGCCTGGGCGGATAACTGCAGCATAATGTGTTGATAGTGCACACTACAGACACTCTGTGCCGGTGGTGGCGGGATTGAAGGTCCAGAGGAATGTGGGGCTCTGATTGAAAGGGCTTATTGGCCCTGGGTGGTGTGGAGTTTTTCGTGTGTTACTGGAACCGCACCCACCCAGGCAAGCGCAGAGTGTCCCATCACATTGCTGACTTCTGGCTGGTAGATTGCGGAGATATTTGGCGTGTTTGAAGGAGAGTCACCCAGCGTCGCACGTGCTCTTACAAGCACAGTACACGTCTTGAAAAATGTTTTCCACTGGATGTGTTTAGGTCAGTGGCAGGGGTTCAACAACCATTCACCGCGTGGAACCTGTTATTTCTTTCTTAGAGGAGCAGAAAGAGATTCAGTGGTTCAAGAAAACAGCTGACAGCCACGTTCGGAAGGCCAGTTTGTGCTACAGAACAAGTACTGGAGTTGCCACTAAATACATGAAATCAACGCAAGTACCAGAGTCGTTAAGTAGCAAACGTGTCGTGAGCTTACATAACTAATTCTATTTTAAAGGGGAGCGTGTTTCTCAGCAAAGAAGTCAACTGAAAAATAAAATCCTGCTGTTTACTCGGTTGATGCATTGTTTTGTGATTAAACTTTCGACATTTGTACCAATTTCACAATTAAACAGTCCGATGTACCTTCACCAATACCCTTATGCTCAACATGCAAAATCAATATTATAAATAGATATTAGGATCAATTTCAACCACTTAGTTCAACAAGCGAGTACTTACCATCACCGTTGTGTTCTCGTCGGCAGAAAAAGGAGAAATGTATTACATACCGAGCTCAGTTATTTCTAGGGTTGAGGCACTGTACTTTTCTGTGAAATTGTTAAAGGCCTGACAAGTGTAATTTCCCGTTTTGCTCACAGAAATATTGTCAAGGATAAGTTGCTACCCAGTTCGTAGAAAGGCACCGTTCAGATACCAATCCAGGTTAGCGGCTGGCCTGGACTCTGCGGAACATATTAAAGTGACGGTGCTTCCAGCAATGTAAGGAGGGGAGTCAGGGTTCGTAGTGATATTTGGACGATCCGGTCCGTCTAAATCAAACGCACAAAACGGATTGCAGTAAATTACACGAATAGCAAAAACAGCAGCGAAGCAGAGCGGGAGAGGGAGAGCAGCTAAACACTACAGAGAGTGCACACCAACACCTTTGCTACACACGGGAGTGCGGAGTGGTCTATAAACCACATGCTAAAAGTCACATTCCCCTGCAAATTGAACAGATGCCTCACATCCCCAAACCTGTCTCCACCCCCAACCTGGAATAAAGAGCTCCACAGCGCAAGTCAGTGACAATCATCTCGCCTTGTAACTTCCTGGGGTTGGCGGCATCTGTGTGGGTTAGAGGACAGAATCGTGGAAAATTCCCCCATCAGAATGAGGCCACTCAGCCCATCAAAACTTGGACGACCTTAGACCCAGTGCTATGTGGGCGTGCAAATGCTTTCAAATTTCATTTTTTTTAATCCCAGTCCTAGTGCGTAGGTGGGGCTCAGTCCCGGTCCCAAACCCAGTGTGCAACAACTTGTACGTTAGGAAGTAAATTTAGACCACTCAGGTTAAAGCCACTGGGGATTGTGGTTTCCACATCGATCGGGGAGGTAGTAACTTTCCCCTCATATCCACAGTGAAGTGATGGATCTCTGGCTATTTCTCGCTTCTGGTTCCGCAAGACCTCCGTTAGGAGGGTGACAGGCCCCCACTAGCTCTGGCACTCGTCCTGAAACTGTCCTCCAACTCCCTGGGAGTGGAATTATGTTCAGAGTTACTGGCTGATTCTGCACTGGGCAGGAATTTCAATGACTCCCTCCAACAGCTCATCTGCAAAAGCATCCGTGAACTTATCGCTCCATAGAAGGGTCACAATTCTTAGTGTTGAAACAGAATCAATGCAAAATTAGATATTTGAAGAGATGAATCTGTATTTGATTGGATGGCGTTGAAAGGAGCTCATAACTTAGGGAGCAAAATGAAAAGGAAGACGCGACACAGCTTTACCCACACCAGTTAATGCGAATGTTATTACAAGTCCTGCTCTGGACTTATTACAAGTGAAGCCCTTTCGGTCCTCGTTAGCCGTACAACTTGTCCCTGGTGTACGGGGCGGGGGCTCCGCCTGACCTCATTTTTCAGGAATCTCACCCAGAAACTTCTTATCTCATTGGTTCACAGGAGGTGGCCGTCACCGGCAGTGCCAACACTTAGTGTATATAACCAATTGCCTCTGAACTGAGGGGTCGGCAAGGAGTCAGCCTGATGTTTGGGCTTGGAGTCACATAGAGAACAGACGGGGTTATCCGACACATCTCCTTTCCCTGAAGTACATGAGTGAACCAGATGTTTTTCCCACAATGTGATAGTTTACTGGTCACCGTTACTGAGACTGGTCTTTTATATTGATTTCAAGGTTTAAATTTAAATTCCCCAGCTGCCGCTGTAAGGGTCGAACACGTCTCCCATCCGACTGTCCAGTACTTTGACTGTTAATCTAATGAGGTCACCACTGTCCTACCACCCCCAAGTGCAGTATCCATCTCCTAGAACCTGGTGCCCAGCAGGACTGGTAATAAACGGTGCAACCACTGACCTCGGGATAATTACAGTAAACATTAAGATAAAACGGGTTGCTTGTCTTTTCACTAATCCAGTTGTATGCGAGGCAGGTGAACGGTCCATCTATTCGTAACACTTCAGAAATAGTGAGTGTGCTGTTATCGGCACCCAATTCAAACCGGCCGCCAGGAATTATCGTGCTATTGTCTTCAAGCCACAGATAAGAGACCGCCGTGCCTGTTGCGGAGCATGTTAGTTTCACGGTGTCATTGTACTCTATAAGGCTGGTTGCATTGGCTGTAATATTGGGTTCGGAAACAGGTTCTTTTGAAAACACAGGGTGTAGATTAGTGCACAAGAATTTAAAAAGGAAGTCTGGAGGATAAAAAAGATTCGGTTTCAATAACGATGCATCAGAGCAGCGATGTGGTATTCTGTAGAATAAGAACGGATAAAAGATTGAAAATATTCCAGATAATCTCTGTTGATGCAAGTGTTGAGATTTCGGTACCGCGCTGGAGAGAAGAGGCTTCGTCCTTCACTCATCGTCTGCTGACCTCACTGACTATCCCACAGTCTATTGCCCACGCCTAACTACCCCCAGAACCTGGTAGGCAGACAGGGGTCAGCAGTGTGTTTGGAGTCAGCTGTAGCCCAGACTGGGTAAGAATGGAAGATTTTCTTCATTGTTCGGCTTGTGAATCCGGTAATTTCGTGGTTACCGTCACGGCGACGGATTACTTCCCGATCAGTTTACTTAATTGTGTTATAATCCATCAACGACCGTGTGGGATTCGGACTCCACTCTCTGTGTCAACGACCCAGGCTTCATCTGTCCAGTTAAATAATCACCAACTGACAATACTCATCTGTCCTCACACTCGCTCTTGTGGACTTTACCAGTGTGGATTGTGAAATAATTGTCTCTTCGGTCCCACGTGGGCATTAAGTCGCAATAGAAGAAATCACCTTTGGAAGCAGAGGGAGCGGAAAGGAAACTGTTGTGTCGAATACGGCGGGAGTGCCCACCTTGTGCAGGAAAGTGTGTCCCCGAGGACAAAAGCCCGAGTTCATGGCGCCGTTCTGCTACCTGTACCTTAGGAGCAATGGATTTACCATTGGAGTGAGTGCAGGGCATCAGAGGCGTCCCATGGGAAGAGAGTGAGGAAGACGGATCGACAGCCGCGGTAGTTTAGAAGAATGAGGGGTAATCTCATAGGAACACGAGAGAAATCTACCAGGTGATGGAGGATGGAGTTTAGTGCCAGGATATAAGGATCGATGTCTTGGATTGGGAAGATGATGAGGAGGAAACTCGGGATTCTTTGGATTTGTTTGGAGGTTCCAACAGCGAGTGACAAATGAGAACGAGCATTTGTTTTCTCAAACGCTGCGGCGGGATGAACAGGACACGAACTCGGGGGCGGAAGGGACCCCAGATATCGTCCCGAGGGAAAAGAGAGCGGCGTTGGGAGAGCAGGGCGCCTATGGCACGTCGGCAGAGACGGCGCACCCCGGGGACCAGAAGTGGTGCTTGACACCGAATCGCCCCACCTGCTCCTGCGAAAACTGACAAACCTCTCTGCTGTGAGCATCTGATTTTGAGCAGTCGGATGCGGGACTGTCAGTGGTGAATGGACTCATCCAGCAAGTTCCAAATGTTAAGGTACCAGGAAAAAGTGCAGAGTCACAAAGCAGTTACAATGCTGTGGTCAGTCCCGAGTAGAATGACCCAGTCATCCCCTTCCCCACTCTCTTTCTCCGCCCTTAGCCTGATTATTTCTCCAGACGGTGTCACTTCATTGTGACCGCCCTGGGCGACACTATTTCTGCTTAGCCCTAACCTAAACTCATACCAGTTTCGGCAGCGAGCTTATGTTGATCAACGCTCCTGTGTAGAATATGCTTCCTACAGCAAGCAAGCAGGCCCTTCGGCAAAACTCGTCCATGCCGACCAAGCACCAGCAAAACTCCGCGTCAGGATATTGGTTCCCTCCAGTTAAGCTTCAAACGATCCATTTTGTACGGAGTCCTTGCCCCTAAAGAGGTGCCAAATGTCCAAGAACCTGACACCCTACTCCGTGCACCAGTACTTCAGCTAAACATTCATCTGTTTTATTCCTGCCCTGACTATCAGCTGGCAATGGCAGCAGTCCAGAGATTACTACCTTAGAGGTCCTACTTTTCACCTTCTTTCCTAACTCCTTATACTCACGCAAAAGGACCTCATCCCTATTTCGACTTACGTTGCTAGTGCCAATGTGCACGACATTCTCTGGCTGATCACTATCTCCTTTGAGAATGTTCTAACCCACTGCCAGACATCATCGACACTGGCATACGAGAGGCAACACACCATCCTGGTGCTTCATTTCCTGACACAGAATCTTCCGTCTGTCCCCCTAACGATCGAAACTCCTCTCACTATTGCCCTTCCTAACTTCACCTCTCCCCGCTGAGCATCAGAGCCGGCCAAAGTGCCACTGACCCGGCTGCTGTGGATTATGGAAAGCAAGGGCTTTCAAGTCCCGCGCTTCAAAAACAAGCTGGAAGGAATGTCAACGAAATGGAGTTCAGCAGAACACGGGAAGTACTGAGCAATTCAATTCAGCTAAGGGTCACTTGGCAATGTGAATTATGATGGATAAACAGCGGTCAGCACAGAAGAGAATTGCTGACGCACGCACAAGTTTCAAAAAATCAATGTAACCTTTCTTTACAGACAATGAAGTAAAGTACAGTGTTAGTTTCGATGTTAGTAGGCCAATTAAAGTTGTTATCTCACATACCAAACAAACACATGTTGGGTATTATCTTATGAACGTGCATTGCAAGCTCAACAGTGCATACCTCAAGGATGACTTACTCAACACCAGACTATACCATACCACATTCTGATATTGCATCAACAAATACAATGTCTCTATTTTTGCATACACAACTTCGACACTACCACCACCTCTCGATATAGTACATACCCAGGACAATAAAGTTTAGTACTGTTACACGCGATGTTTTAGTGACATTGTTAAATGCCTCACAAGTGTAACTGCCTGTGTTATTCAGGGATAAGTCAACAAGGATTGGGTGCTGTCCACTTTGCTGAAGAGATGAACCATTGAAATACCACTTAACTTCAGATGCGGGGTTCGAAACAGCCGAACAGAAAAAAATCGCGTTTGACTCCGTACTGTATGCAGCAAGTTCTAGGCTGACTGATATGGTTAGATTTTCTGGTCCATCCAAAACAATTGCACAGTCGGTTTGCAGAATTTCATCCAGGACTCTAAAGCAGATCTCCATCCCGTCACCAGGCAACTACATCCGCCTGAACACAGAGAAGCAATTGCACACTAAGGCTAGCCGTTTCCAACTGATCACACCTCAGAACAGAAGAAATCGGTATGGGAATATCTACTTTCAGTAGGTGATGGCCACTTGCACAAACCCTGATGCAATCTGCTCTGCCAGACAAGTTCAGAGTTGTCTGGACATTAGACTTTCTGTGACGTCAGCAAGTTCTGGAGGACAGTGGCCGGTACAAACTTTGTCCTCAGGGAGGCAGCTGTCATCATGATGAAAAATCAACTGTTGGGGGGGCTCTGCTCGGAAGGAAGGTGGTGCAACGTTTGCTTTTGACAGAAGCTTCCGATTGCCAGCCAGGATTACAAACTACCCCGTGAGTCGTGCATAAAAATAAAAATAAAGAGCCGTTCTTTCTCTTGCTTGTTTTCGCACCATTCCTGGATGGTTCCCGACCCAGCAAGGTATATAAAGTTAGCACCGAACTTGTATTGCATTCGTTTATATTTACTGGTGTCGAGTTGTTTGCAAATTCTTGTCTGACAAAATCTTTGATCCTTTCCAACAAAATTAGGCCCAACAACAACAATTATGAAACTACAGGATTTATTTAGAAACCTGTTTAGCTCACTTATATCCTTACATAAATCAAATCTGCTGCATGAACCAATCAGGATCCATCCGTGACTCCAGACCAAACAGTGTGGCTCACAGATAATTGCCATCTCAAATCAGAGGCTAACCCTAAGGCTGTGAGGTTGGATTTGGTCCATATTATATTTAAAATAGCTTGAAAAACGGACAACAGAATTTACTTCCTCTTCCCATCTACCAATGGAATTATTATTTAAAATTATTCAATCGAACCTAATGCCAGCGAAACCCAGTACAATCGCAGAGATGTCATTCAATGTTTCACACACTGAAATGCTACACCTAAGTTAGATCACACAGGCCAGCGGGGTGGCACTTACAGCTAACGTTTAGTGGTGGACAGCTGGTGTTTCCATTTAACATGTTCCCGCATAACAGGTGAATTCGTCGTCTGGTCTCAGCACTCCAGATATAGTCAAGCAACTGCAGTTCATACTCATGGTCATCCTCCAGCCAGCGCCAACTGTCTTATTGTTCTTAAACCACAGATACAAAACATCCATCCCTCGAACGGTGCACGTCAAACTAATTGTGTCATTCTGTTCTCCTGGGTTGGTGACATTGGAGGTGATAACCGGCTTTGTGAAGACAGAGCATATCATGAATTACGTGTAACGTAATGTGCAGGACGGATATCCCCCAAAGAATGAATACCCTATATAAACAAAACATTGCAGATGCCTGAAATCAGAATTGAAAACAGAGAATGCTCCAAATATTCAATGAACCAGTCAGCGGCGGTGGAGAGAGAAACACGGATATACTTTCAGGTGGCCGATTAAAATCTGAACATAGGCTGCCACTTGTAGGAACGGTCCATTTTAGTTAACTCCGTGTAAAATAAAGCAAATATGCTTATTACTGTGTGCTTGAAGACTATGATAAGATGCCATTAAATGCTCGAGAGACAAGTGTGAGCAGACGTGCAAGTCGGGGCACTGTAACACAATTACTTTACAGTCTCAGTTAATAATCTCGCTGGTAAAACTAAAGTTCTCCACAGTGAACACAGAAGAACCCCAAATCTCGCAATCTGACCATCACCATTGTTGTCACTAGACGGTATTGTGGTTTGCTGTTAGCTTTGAAAATATAAATCACCAGCCGACTTTTACAGTTTACAGTTCCTACAGTTCGGAATGCTCAAGAAACTAGCCTCAGACATGCAAGCAAACCCAAAGTCCACAGACTGCGTGCAAATCAAACCATCCAACATGAAGCCTCCTGGTCAGATACATTTATGGCAGGGTTTTCATTGTACGTGGTGTTGTTATTGGCTAATTAATTGGGAACAAGTAATGTTGTGGGTAATTCCATGGAGATAGTGACTTACCACGGGTCCAAATTCCCTCAGCCATTTCTAGCAATCGGTGATCCAGGAAGCACATGATCTGTCAGTGGTTGACAGAAAACCAAAAAAAAACGATCCTGGATAATGGCGCTGTCCATCAACTCTCCAGGGTTGAATCAAATCGACACTCTTTTGACATGTACATTTTAAAATGTAACCAAGATATCATGCACGGTTTGAAATGTTCGGTTCAGATTTCTCAATCAGAAAACAAGGAAACTGAACGACTTCACTTCCAGTCCTGTCCTTAGGTTTGGAAACAATTAATAAATATTTGTGGCCTGGGGCTGTTACAGTACATGCGATGTATAGAATATGACATTACATTCACCTCCTTGATCAACAGATTACTACCCCGGCCTCCATCAGGTCTCAACGTCCAAGGTATGGTGCTTGTTTTATTCTCTTTCTCTTTTTACACTACCGTTGTCAATGACTTATGATGGCATCGGTAACATTCTGGCAGTTCTATGGCCCATCACGGCCTACAGGAGCATGAAAGGGGGAAAATGACAATTTAAACCCAGATCCAGGCATCCCTGTGCACCTAGTGAGCCGATATTCTTTCAATCACAAAGCTGAGACAAGTGAAAAGCAGAAGTGAAGAACTGTCGAATAGAAGGATATTCTGGTCCAACCATGCAGTGAGTTCCGCTGTGACGTAAAAGTCAGAAGCCTGACCGGATATCCATTCATCAAATCATCTCCATTCCAGATGACGAAGAACTCCTCAGGCTCGTTACATTTCCCAGTTCACATCCTACGAGCCCTTGTCGGCCCTGAGTTCCTGTCTCAGCACCTGAACTGAGTGAAGTATCCTCAAACATTCATCAAAAAGACGTGTCGATCGGAAGGTTAATTAGCGATGTAAATTCACCCGAATGTGTAGGTGAGTGGTAGGTTCTTCGGAGAGTGCTGATGGGAATGTAGGGAGAATAAAATGAGATGAATGGAAATTGGTGCTTGATGGTGGGAACAGACAAAGGCTGACTATGCGGGGGCACACGGTCACTCATGGAGTCAGAGAGCCATGATGTATGCCTCCATGACTCTGGCTCATAATAGTCTGCCTCCGCAAAACTCCTGCCTTAATTATTCTTCGACCTGAATTATCCACAAATAGAACAAAATGTTTCTACCACCACCACGGCCCTTCCTGTTCGAAGGAAAACAACACTAATTTTCCAATCTTTTTTCACTGTGAAACTTCTGCATTTTCTCCTAATTCTTTTTTGCAACATCCAGTGTTGTCACATCCTTCTTGCTCCATGGGGGCCAGAACAGTACACTCTGCTCTACCTGTGTGTGAAGTGATGTTTTATACAGGTCTAGTGTGATTTCCCCACTCACATATTCCATGTTACAGAGCTCTGAAGTTATACAGAAAAAGGCCACGTTCGGGCCAAATCTCCAGTATGCTTACACAACCAGTTCATCCACCTTCCGACCTGCCTTTAGTGATCTATTGACATCCATTATGTTCCCTTCGGTTCCTCTCCAGTTAACAGGAAACACATAGCAGTGATGAGTTCTGGGTAATACGGACGACGTCACGGTGAAAACAAAGAACTGGATGATCGAAAAATTGTATCACGCTGTTATTTCCGGCGATAAGCAACGTGCAGTTGACATTGTCTGTGGTTGAATACAGAACGAAAACATCAACAGCTATTTCACTGGACAGTATAGTTGGGTTGCACGGTTTTACGGTTAAGACAGACACTGCTCGTCTCTGAACGGGATTCCGCACAATACAGTCAGACCACTGCAGTAACTGGCAAACGCGGCCATTGAGTGAATGGATGCTGCAGAGACGGGTGGGAAGGTGGTCCCGGGGAACATGGACGGGCTGATAAAGAGCAATGCCCAGAAGGAGAGAGAAAGGAAACATAAGGCATATACTAGGAATATGAAATACGAACAGAAAATGCAGGCAATACTCAACCGATCAGGCAGCGTCTGCAGGGAGAGGTTACAGGTTTCTGCGCCTTCATCACAACCAGAAAGTCAGAAGCATGCCTCACGTCGAGAGAGGAGGGGTGGAAACGATAGGGCGGAGGTCACGGTTGCCTGGGTAACACAAAACGTTTGGTGCCGCCTCAGAGAGGGCGATGAACGGTTTCTAACACGACTGATCTGTCTGGGGGAGAGTCATGGGAGGAAAATTTATGAGGTAGCACAGAGAGAGGGCCATAAACATGTGATGTCGAGAGAGCAGTTCCTGGAAGCGCTCAATAAATAAGGAATTCTGTAAATAATTTGTGGGGAAAGAGAAAATGAATTAATATTGCAGGTATGTACGGCTCACATGAGTACTGTCCTGTCCTAACACAAAAAGCAAGTTGTTTATATGACGTTATTGAATTTGCTATTGGGGTCTGTGAGCTGCAAAGAGCCTAGGTGGGAGGTGCAGTACTAGAGAGGGATTCTCCTGTTTTGTTGGGTATTAGGTGTGGTTGACACTCACCAGGCCGGTCACCGGGCGCTACTGCTAGTGAGCTGCCAGGGAGATCTCCCTAAAGTGATGAGTGTTTTCTATGATGGCGGTATATTGGAGGAAGCCGGACAACTCCCAGTGCACAACTGTCGACTTCTCCCTGCTCAAAAAGTGGTTGAAGTCACCTGACCTTGAAAGTGGGGTTCAGCTGCTCTCGATAATCTAACGCTGCAATGTGAAGCAGACGCTGTGAGTTGTGGCAGACAACACTTCAGCATCCTGGAATGATACAGAGATCAGGACACGATCCGGACCGTGACCCGGACCTCACTCGGAAGAGCTATGAATGCTCGTCTCTAATGATGCACGGGGTGAGTAGATCACAGATCTCTGGACCAAGTTTGAGAGAGCGGCCTCAGATTGCACGGTTTCAGTAAATCCTAGAACCTCACCGTCTTTTTCAATTTTCAACCCAATAAGGTTGAATTCTCACCGCGGATATGCATTGGTGATTCACCAATGCGACGTCGTATAGACGGCCGCTAAATCCCATCGGGAATACGTCCTAAATCACACGCAAATGAGGGAAACGGAGAGCGTTGGACCAGGTATCACCCGCTGCAATTCCCCACAGTATGTTTTTAACAATGGCACAGTCACAGAGAGCAGAGAGATATGCGGTCTTCAAAGCGGGATCGGCCTGGTTCACGCGGCTCCGGGATCCACACCGGCAGGCACACTCTCCCCGAATCTGATCGGAGGAACGATGCCTGTCCGGGAGGGATCCCAAACTGAATCAAAAAGAATCGACACCATAATTCAGATATCATCACTTTATCGGAAAGAAAACTTCATTCAGCAATTGAGTTCACCAGAAAAGAAATACAATAACTAATTCATCACAGGAATAAAATGAAAATAATAGTCCGGGAAGAAAGAACTCAACCAGACCAATTCTCAATCAGCAAGGACCCGCAGAAAGATGGTCGCTGAAGCTGGACGGCCGCTCGTTGCAATCATGGTCACACGGTACTCCCCGCTGTCCGAGGTGTTCAGCGACCTCAGCAGGAGCGACCCGTTGGAGGTGAATAACTCAGCCCGTGAACTGTACCCATTGCCATAAGACACGGTTTCAGCGATCCAACGGGCGACTGTTTTCCCACCGAAAGACCAGCATCCACCCGTGACCTCGGACGACGGCCGAACTGAAAAGAAGGTGTCTCCCCCGACGGTCATATTGATTCGACTGTGTTCTGCTACGATGGTAAATACATGAGACTCACCTGAGGAAGAGAAATTCGGATGAGGGAAAAGAGAAAGAAGCGGATAGACTCGGGAATCTGCAATTTGTTCAAAAATTAAATCGATTCTTGTCAGCTAATATGTTTTCTCTACAACCCTCCGACGCTGCGTTGATTCTCCGATGACATTCTGTGCCAGAGAATGACCCTCACCCGCAGGTATGAAGAGACAAAGAGCGAGCGCGGAGACCGGGAGCTCCGCCATTCCGAGGGAGCAGAGCCTGTGTCTGTTACACACGGAGACTGAGCGCGCTTCCTGGTCTACAGACCAAATCACTGCAGTCAGTCGTCAGAAGCGGCAGCGCTGATTGGACAGGCTGCTGTCCGCCTGCGGCGAGGGCAGAGAACGAACGAACGGAAAACGCAGAAAAAAGGATAAAACAATTAGGCCCCTCGCGCGTACTCCATCCCACGTGACGCTCTCTCACCACCACTTTGTTGCATGAATCTCTAAAAGGAATGGATAAGATACGTATCTTCCTTTACCCAGACGGGAATGGCAAATGCAGCAGGACAGAGATTTAATGTGAGAGGGGAAAACTTTAAAGGACATGTGCGAGGAAGGTTGTTCACAGAGAGAGTGGGTGGGGGTTATCTGGAATAGGATGTATGGCTGATGGTAGTGGGAGTAGATGCGGCAGTCGCCTTTAAGAGGCACATTCCGACGGACAGATGAACATGAATGGATGGATACAGACCATGTGCATGCCAATGATATTTGTTCAATTTGTTATCAGGGCAAGCACCGACATGGTGGGCCGAAGGGCTTGTTCCTATGCAGTAGTCTTCAGTGTTCTACGTTCGATGTTTCACCATGAGATTCATTGCACTAAAAAAAATTTGATTCTATAAATAAATCTTTGCAGTAGGATAAACTGAATTGACATGCAGGTGTTGTACCCTGACATCAGAACTGCTCTGCCCGGATATTCTGGAGGTCATTATTGAGCCTCGGCGGCTGCAAAGGCGGCGGTAGCAGATGAGGTGAGAAGCGGTTTGCTTCTGTTAATTGGGTACTGGCTGTGATTAACGGAGACCCACCAGACCTACCTGCGAGCGCTCCTGCCAGCATGTTATCACGGAGATCGCCCTGAAGGGATAAGTGTCTGTTCTGATGCTTGTGTTTAACACAGCCACAGACAGCGGTCTGAAAAGAGCGATCGGCTGAGGTCACAAGGCTGCGGCTGCTGCAACCACATGCACGCTATCCCTGAATCTGACCGGCTGGCCGGTACCCGTCTGCGAGGGACGCCAAACTGAATCAAATACGGATCAAGCCTTCCATGAGATGTAATTTCCCGATCGGAGAGAATACGTCGTCCAACAATTGAGTTTGTCAGCAAAAGACAACTTGTACTGGTTCACTGCAGGATAAAAATAAGAATTAATTGTCCGCGGAGAAAGAACTGAATAGGACCAACGTCCCACTCACCAAGGACCCGCAGAGTGATGGTCGCTGAAGCAGGAGATCCGCTCTCTGGTACCATGGTCACACGGTACTCTCCGCTGTCGAAAGTGTTCACCGACCTCAGCAGGAGCGAGCCGTTGGAGGTGAATAACTCGGCCCGTGAACTATACCCATTGCCATAAGATACGGTATCATCGATCCAACGGGCGACTGTTTTCCCACCGAAAGAAAAACTTCCACCCATGATCTCGGTCGACGGCCGAACTGAAAAGAACGCATCTCCCCCGACGGTCACATTGATACGACTGTGTTCGACTTCGATGGTAAATACCAGAGTTTCACCTGAGGAAGAGAAATTCGGATGAGGGAAAAGAGCAAAAAGCCGATAGACTCGGGAATCTGTAATTTGTTGAATAATACAACCGATTCTTCTCCAGCCTATCTGCTTTTCTACATCCGTCCGCTGCTGTGTTGATTCTCCGATGACTTTCTGTCCGACAGACTGACTCACCCGCAGATATGAAGAGACAAAGAGCAAGCCCGGTGACCGGGAACCCCCACCCCATTCCAAGAGAGCAGCGCCTGTGTCTGTTACACTCGGAGACTGAGCCGCGCTTCCTGCTTTCCAGACACAAATCACACCAGTCAGTCATCAGAAGCGGCAGCGCTGATTCGACCCTCTGCTGTCTCCTCCGGTGAAGGCAGAGAACGAAGGAAGGGAAAACGCGGAAGAAGTATCAATCCATTAGGCCCCTCGCGCGTCCTCCAACACGGCATATCATCAGGGAACTGTCTTGAAGGATAATCTGAATTGGCATTGCAGGTGTGTTGCCCTAAAACAATTAATTCTATAAATCAATCTTTGGAGCAGGAGAAACTGAATTGACATGGCAGGAGTTGTACCCTGACATCAGAACTGCTCTGGCCGGATATTCTGGAGTTCATTATTGAGCCTCGGCGACTGTAAAAGCAGGGGTAGGAGATGATGTGCGTCAGGAGATTGCTTCCGTTAATATGGTACTGGCTGTGGTTACAGCGACCCAACAGACCTACCTGCGGGTTCTCCTGCCACAACGTTATCAAGGAGATCTCCCTGAAGAGATAAGTGTCTGCTCTGATGCTTGTAATTTACACAGCCACAGAGAGCAGTATGAGAAGAGGGATTGTCTGGGATCACAAGGTTCCGGCTGCTGCACCCACATGCAAGCTATCGCTGAATCTGACATGCCGGCCGGTGCCTCTCCGGTAGGGTCACCAAGCTGAATCTAATACGCATCTACCCTATCCATGAGATATAAATAACCGATCGGAGTAAAAACGTCGTCCAATAATTGAGTTTAGCAGCAAAGGACAACGTACTCAATCACTGCAAGATTAAAATAAAAAAATAATAGTCCGGGAAGAACGAACTCAACAGGACCAACGTACCACTCACCAAGGACCCGCAGAGTAATGGTCGCTAAAGCTGGAGATCCGCTCTCTGGAACCATTGTCACACGGTACTCCCCGCTGTCCAAGATGTTCACCGACCTCAGCAGGAGCGAGCCGTTCGAGGTGAATAACTCAGCGTGTGAACTGTACCCATTGGCATAACACACGGTATCATCGATCCAACGGGCAACTGTTTTCGCACCGGACGCCCAGCTTCCACCCATGACCTCGCTCGACGGCCGAACTGAAAAGAACGCATTTCCCCCGACGGTCACATTGATCTGACTGTGTTCTACTTCGATGGAAAATACCGGAGTCTCAACTGAGGAAGAGAAATTCGAATGAGGGAAAAGAGTAAAAAGCGGATAGACTCGGGAATCTGTAATTTGTTGAATAATTAAACCGATTCTTGACAGCTAATCTGCTTTTCTACATCCGTCCGCTGATGTGTTGATTCTCCGATGACTCTCTGTCAGAGAGACCGACTCTCACCCACAGGTTAAAGAGACAAATGGCGAGCGCCGTGACCAGCAACCCCGCCATTCCGCGAGAGCAGCGCCTGTGTCTGTTAGACTCGCAGACTGAGCCGCGTCCTCCTGGTCTCCAGGCCAAATCACTGCAGTCAGTCGTCAGACGTGGCAGCGATAATTCGACCCTCTGCTGTCCGACTGCGGCGAGGACAGATAACGAATAAAGGGAAAACGCGGTAGAAGGACAAAACCATTAGGCTCCTCGCGCGTCCTCCAATACGGCATATCATCAGGGAGATATCCCTGAAGTTAACTGTCTTAAAGGACAATATGAATTAGCATTGCAGGTGTGTTCCCTTAAAAAAATTAATTCTATAAATCAAATTTTGTAATAGGACAAACTGAATTGACATTGCAGATGTTGTACCCTGACATCAGAACTGCTCAGCCCGGATATTCTGGAGTTCATTATTGAGCCTCGGCGACTGCAAAAGCGGCGGTAGGAGATGATGTGCGACACGAGGTTGCTTCCGTTAATTGGGTACTGACTGTGGTTAACAGCGAGCACCAGACCTACCTGCGGGTGCTCATGCCAGAATGTTATCAAGGAGATCTCCCTGAAGAGATAAGTGTCTGCTCTGATGCTTGTAATTTACACAGCCACAGAGAACAGTATGACAAGAGGGATCGTCTGGGATCACAAGGTTCCGGCTGCTGCACCCACATGCAAGCGCTCGCTGAATCTGACATGCCGGCCGGTGCCTCTCCGGTAGGGTCACCAAGCTGAATCGAATACGCATCTACTCTATCCATGAGATATAAATACCCGATCGGAATAAAAACGTCGTCCAATAATTGAGTTTAGCAGCAAAAGACAACTTGTACTCAATCACTGCTGGAATAAAATAAAACAATAATAGTCCGGGGAGAACGAACTCAACAGGACCAACGTCCCACTCACCAAGGACCCGCAGAGTAATGGTCGCTGAAGCTGGAGATCCGCTCTCTGGAACCATTGTCACACGGTACTCCCCGCTGTCCAAGATGTTCACTGACCTCAGCAGGAGAGAGCCGTTGGAGCTGAATAACTCAGCGTGTGAACTGTACCCATTGGCATAACACACGGTATCATCGATCCAACGGGCAACTGTTTTCGCACCAAAAGCCCAGCTTCCACCAATGACCTCGCTCGACGGCCGAACTGAAAAGAACGCATTTCCCCCGACGGTCACATTGATCTCACTGTGTTCCACTTCGATGGAAAATACCGGAGTCTCACCTGAGGAAGAGAAATTCGAATGAGGGAAAAGAGTAAAAAGCGGATAGACTCGGGAATCAGTAATTTGTTGAATAATTAAACCGATTCTTGTCAGCTAATCTGCTTTTCTACATCCTTCCGCTGATGTGTTGATTCTCCGATGACTTTCTGTCAGAGAGACCGACCCTCAGCCACAGGTATGAAAAGACAAATAGCGAGCGCCGTGACCAGCAACCCCGCCATTCCGAGAGAGCAGCGCCTGTGTCTGTTTCACTCGGTGACTGAGCCGCGCTTCCTGGTCTCCAGGCCAAATCACTGCAGTCAGTCGACAGCCGCGGCAGCGCTGATTCGACGCTCGGCTGTGCGACTGCGGCGAGGTCAGATAACCATGAAGGGAAAACGCGAAAGAAGGATAAAACCATTAGGCCCCTCGCGCGTCCTCCAACACGGCATATCATCAGGGATATCTCCCTGAAGGTAACTGTCTTGAAGGACAATATGAATTGGCATTGCAGGTGTGTTCCCTTAAAAAAATTAATTCTATAAATCAATATTGGAGTAGGACAAACTGAATTGACATTGCAGGTGTTGTACCCTGACATCAGAACTGCTCTGCCCGGATATTCTGGAGTTCATTATTGAGCCTCGGCGACTGCAAAAGCGGCGGTAGGAGATGATGTGCGACAGGAGGTTGCTTCCGAAAATTGGGTACTGACTGTGGTTAACAGCGAGCACCAGACCTACCTGCGGGTGCTCCCGCCACAATGTTATCAAGGAGATCTCCCTGAAGAGATAAGTGTCTGCTCTGATGCTTGTGTTTTACACATCCGCAGAGAGCAATATGAGAAGAGGGATCGGCTGGGATCACAAGGCTCCGGCTGCTGCACCCACATGCAAGCTCTCCCTGAATCTGACAGGCCGGCCGGTGCCTCTCTGGGAGGGACACCAAACTGAATCGAATACGGATCTACCCTATCCATGAGATGTAAGTGCCCGATCGGAATGAAAACGTCGTCCATAAATAGAGTTTGGCCGCAAAGGACAACTTGGAATCAATCACTGCAGGAATGAAATATAAAATAATAGTCCGGGAAGAACGAACTGAACAGGACCGACGTCCCACTCACAAAGGACCCGTAGAGTGATGGTCGCTGAAGCTGGAGATCCGCTCTCTGGTACCATGGTCACACGGTACTCCCCGCTGTCCGACATGTTCACCGACCTCAACAGGAGCGAGCCGTTGGAGGTGAATAACTCAGCCCGTGAACTGTACCCATTGGCATAACACACGGTATCATCGATCCAACGGGCGACTGTTTTCGCACCGAAAGCCCAGCTTCCACCCATGACCTCGCTCGACGGCCGAACTGAAAAGAACGCATTTCCCCCGACGATCAAATTGATCTGACTGTGTTCTACTTCGATGGTAAATACCGGAGACTCACCTGAGGAAGAGAAATTCGGATGAGGGAAAAGAGTACCAAGCGGATAGACTCGGGAATCTGCAATTTGTTGAATAATTCAACCGATTCTTGTCAGCCAATCTGCTTTTCTACATCCGTCCGCTGCTGTGTTGATTGTCCAATGACTGTCTGTCAGAGAGGCTGACCCTCAACCAGAGGTATAAGAAGACAAATAGCGAGCGCGTGACCAGCAACCCCGCCATTCCGAGAGAGCAGCGCCTGTGTCTGTTTCAATCGGAGACTAATCCGCGCTTCCTGGTCTCCAGCCAAACCAGTGGATTCAGTCATCAGATGCAGCAGCACTGAGTGGAGCGGCTGCAGTCCGCCTGCTGCGAGGGTAAATAACGAACGACATAAAACGCGGAAGAAGTACCAAACCGTAAGGCCTCTCGCGCGTCTTCCAACACGGTAAACCATCCCACGTGACGCTTTCTCAGCAGCACTTTGTTGCACCATTATCTAAAAGCAATAGATAAGATACGTATCCTCCTTTACCCAGCCGGGAATGGAAAATTCTGCAGGACAGAGATTTAAGGTGAGAAGGGGAAACATTGAAGGACATGTGCGAGGGAGTTTGTTCACAGAATGAGTGTGTGGGGGTTAACTGCAACACGATATATGTTTGATGATGGGGGGAGCAGATGCGACAGTAGATTTTAAGAGGCACATTCCGACGGGAAGGTGAACATCAATGGATGGATACAGACCATGTGCATGCCAATTAGATGTGTTGAGTTTGTTATCATGGCAAGCGCCGACATGGTGGGCTGAGGGGCTTGGTCCCTGTGCAGTATTCTTCACTGTTCTACGTTCGATGATTCACCATGTGTTTCATACACTAAAAAATTTTAATCCTATAAATCAATATTTGGAGGAGCACAACTGAATTGATATAGCAGGTGTTTGTACCCTGACATCAGAACTGCTCTGCCCGGATATTATGGAGTTCATTTTTGAGCGTCGGCGGCTGCAAAAGCAGCGGTAGGTGAATATGTGCGACACGAGGTTGCTTCCGTTAATTGGGCACTGGCTGTGGTAAAGGCGACATACCAGACCTACCTGCGGTCGCTGCGGCCAGAATGTTAACACGGAGATCGGCCTGAAGTGTCTGCTCTGATGGTTGTGTTTAACACAGCCACAGAGAGCAGTCTAAAAGGACGGATTGGCTGGGAACACTAGCCTGCCGCTGCTGCAACCACACGCACGCTATCCCTGAATCTGTCAGGTCGGCCGGTGCCTGTCCGGGATGGACACCAAACTGAACAGAATATGGATCTACCCTATCCATTTCTTTTACTTTCCTGATCGGAAAGGATGCATAGTCCAACAATTGAGTTTGTCAGCAAAGGACACCTTCTACTGATTCACTGCTGGATGAAAATAAAAATTAATTGTCCACGGAGAAAGAACTGAACAGGACCAACGTCCCACTCACCAAACGCCTGCAGAGTGATGGTAGCTGAAGCTGGAGATCCGCTCTCTGAAATCATGGTCACACGGTACTCCCCGCTGTCCAAGCTGTTCACCGAACTCAGCAGGAGCGAGCCGTTGGAGGTGAATAACTCTGCCCGTGAACTATACTCATTGCCATAAGACACGGTATCATCGATCCAACGGGCGACTGTTTTTCCACCGAAAATCCAGCTTCCACCAGTGACCTCGGTCGATGGCCGAACTGAAAAGAACGCATTTCCCCCGACGGTCACATTGATCCGACTGTGTTCTACTTCGATGGTAAATACCTGAGTCTCACCTGAGGAAGAGACATTCGGATTAGGGAAAAAAAGTAAAAAGCCTATAGACTCGGGAATCTGTAATTTGTTCAATAATTAACCCGGTTCTTGCCAGCTAATCTGCTTTTCCACAAACATCCGCTGCTGTGTTGATTCTTTGATAACTTTATGTCTGAGAGACTGACCCTCACCCGCAGGTATGAAGAGCCAGAGAGTAATGGCGGTGAGCGGGAGCCCCGCCATTCCGAGAGAGCAGCGCCTGTGTCTGTTTCACTCGGAGACTGAACTGCGCTTCCTGGTCTCCAGACGAATCACTGCAGTCGGTCGTCAGAAGCAGCAGCGCTGATTGGAGCGGCTGCTGTCTGCCTGCGGCGAGGGCAAATAACAGGGGACTTAAAACGCGAAGGAAGGATAAGACCATGAGGCCACTCGCACGTCTTCCAACACTGCATCACGTCCCACGTGACACTTTCTCAGCAACTCTTTTCTGCACGATTCTCTAAAAGGAATAGATAAGATACTATCCTCCTTTACCCAGCCGGAATGGCAAATGCTGCAGGACAGAGATTTAAGGTGAGTAGGGGAAACTTAAAAGGACATGTGCGAGGAAAGTTGTTCACAGAGAGAGTGGGTGCGGGTTAACTGGATAGGATGCATTTGTTGATGGTGCGAGCGAGCAGATGCGACAGTGGGTTTTCAGAGGAACATTCTAACTGTAAAATGAACATGAATGGATGACTACAGACGATGTGCAGGCAAATGAGATTTGTTCAATTTGTCATCATGGCCAGCACCTACATGGTGGGTCGAAGGGCTTGTCCTGTGCAGTATTCTTCAATGATCTACGTTCTATGTTAAACCATTTGATTCATTGCACAAAAGAAATGTAATTCTGTAAATAAATCTTTGGAAAGAGACAAACTGAATTGACAGTTCAGGTGTGTTCCCCTGATATCAGAGCTGCTCTGCCCCGAACTTCTGGAGTTCATTATTGAGCCTCAGCGGCTGCAAAAGCGGTGGTAGGAAATGAGGTGCGACCGGAGGTTGTTTCTATTGATTGGGTACTGGCTGTGGTTAACGGAGACGTTCCAGACATCCCTGCGGGCACCCCTGCCAGAATGTTATCACGGAGACCTCCCTGAAAGGGAGGTGTCGTCTCTGATGCTTGTGTTTAATACAGCCACAGTGAGCAGTCTGAAAATAGGGATTGGCAGGGATCACAAGCCTCCGGCTGCTGCACCCACACGCACGCTCTCCCTGAATCTGTCCGGTCGGCCGGTGTCTGTCCGCGATGGACACCATAGTGAACTGAATACGGATCTACCCTATCCATGAGATGTAATTTCCTGATCGGAAAGAATACGTCGTCCAACAATAGAGTTTGTCAACAAAAGACAACATTTACTCATTCACTATTAGTATAAAATAAAAATTAATTGTCCGCGGAGAACGAACTGAACAGGACAAACGTCCCACTCACCAAGGACCCGCAGAGTGATGGTCGCTGAAGCTGGAGATCCGCTGTCTGGAACCATGGTCACACGGTACACCCCGCTGTCCAAGGTGTTCACCGATCTCAGCAGGAGCGAGCCGTTGAAGGTGAATAACTCAGCCCGTGAACTATACCCATTGCCGTAAGACACAGTATCATCGATCCAACGAGCGACTGTTTTCCCACCGAAAGTCCAGCTTCCACCCGTGACCTCGGTCGACGGCCGAACTGAAAAGAACGCATTTTCCCCGACGGTCACATTGATCTGACAGTGTTCTACTTCGATGGTAAATATCTGAGTCTCACCTGAGGAAGAGAAATTCGGATGAGGGAAAAGAGTATCAAGCGGATAGATTCGGGAATCTGTAATTTGTTGAATGATTAAACCGATTGCTGTCAGCTAATCTGCTTTTCTACATCCGTCCGCTGCAGTGTTGATTGTCCAATGACGTTCTGTCCGAGAGACTGACCCTCACACGCAGGTATGAGGAGACAAACAGCGAGCGCCGTGACCAGGAACCCCGCCCTTCCGAAAGAGCAGCGCCTGTGTCTGTTTCAATCGGAGACTAATCCGTGCTTCATTGTTTCCAGCCAAATCACTGGATTCAGTCATCAGATGCAGCAGCATTGAGTGGAGCGGCTGCAGTCCGCCTGCTACGAGGGTAAATAACGAAGGACATAAAATGCGGAAGAAATATCAAACCATAAGGCCTCTCGCGCGTCTTCCAACACGGTAAACCATCCCACGTGACGCTTTCTCAGCACCACTTTGTTGCACGATTATTTAAAAGCAATAAATAAGATACGTATCCTCCTTTACACAGCCGGGAATGGCAAATGCTGCAGGAGAGATATTTAAGGTGAGAAGGGGAAACTTTAAAGGACATGTGCAGGGAAATTTGTTCAGAGAGAGAGTGGGTGGGAGGTAACTATAGCACGATATATATGTGATGGTGGGGGGAGCAGATGCGACATGATCTTTTAAGAGGCACATTCCGACGGGAAGATGCATACGAATATACGGATGCAGACCATGCACATGCCAATGAGAAATGAAGAATTTTTATCAAGGCAACCACCGATATGGTGGGCCGAAGGTCTTGTTCCTGGACAGTATTCTTCATTGTTCTAAGTTCGACGTTTCACCATGTGGTTCATTCGACTAAAAAAATTTAATTCTATAAATCAATCTTTGGAGTAGAATAATCTGAATTGACATGGCAGGTGTTGTACCATGACATCAGACCTGCTCTGCCCGGATATTCTGGAGTTCATTATTGACCTCGGCGGCTACAAAAGCAGCGTTAGGAGATCATGTACGACACGAGGTTGCTTCGGTTAATTGGGAACTGGCTGTGGTAACGGCGACAGACCAGACCGACCTGCGGGAGTTCCGGCCAGAATTTCATCAAGGAGATCTCCCCGAAGAGATAAGTGTCTGCTCGGATGCTCGTGTTTAACACAGCCACAAAGAGCAGTATGAGAAGAGGGATCGGCTGGCATCACAAATTTCCGGCTGCTGCACCCACATGCAAGCTCTCCCTGAATCTGACAGGACGGCCGATGCCTCTCCGGGAGGGACACCAAACTGAAGCGAATACGGATCTACCCTATCCATGAGATATAAATACCCATTCGGAAAGAATACGTCGGCCAACAATTGAGTTTGGCATCAAAGGACAAATTGTACTCAATCACTGCTGGAATAAAATAAAAAAAAATAGTCCGGGGAGAACGAACTGAAGAGGACCCACGTCCCACTCACCAAGGACCCGCAGAGTGATGGTGGCTGAAGCTGGAGATCCGCTCTTTGGAACCATCGTCACACTGTACTCCCCGCTGTCCGACATGTTCACCGAACTCAGCAGGAGCGAACCGTTGGAGGTGATTAACTCAGCCCGTGATCTGTACCCATTGGCGTAAGACACGGTTTGAGCGATCCAGCGTGCGACTGTTTTCGCAGCGAAAGCCCAGCTTCCACCAGTGATTTCGGTCGACGGCCGAACTGAAAAGAAGGCATTTCCCCCGACGGTCACATTGATCTGACTGTGTTCTACTTCGATGGAAAATACCTGAGACTCACCTGAAGAAGAGAAATTCGAATGAGGGAACAGATAAATAAGCGGATAGACAGAGGCATCTGTAATTTGTTCAGTAATTAAACCCATTCTTGCCAGCTTATCTGCTTTTCCACAAACATCCGCTGCTGTGTTGATTCTCAATGACCGTCTGTCCGAGGGACTGACCCTCAGCCGCAGCCTATGAAGAGCCAGAGAGCGATGGCGGTGAGCGAGAGACCCGCCATTCCGAGAGAGCAGCGCCAGCGTCTGTTTGACTCGGAGACTGAGCCGCGCTTCCTGGTCTCCAGACAAATCACTGCAGTGGGTCGTCAGAAGCGGCTGCTGTCTGCCTGCGGCGAGGGCAAATAACGAGGGACTTGAGACGCGAAAGAGGGATAAGACCATCAGGCCCCTCGCGCGTCTTCCAACACGGTATCACAGTCCACGTGATACTTTCTCAGCAACTCTTTGCTGCACGAATCTCTAAAAGGAATAGATAAGATACTTATCCTCCCTTAGCCAGCCGGGAATGGCAAATGCTGCAGGACAGAGATTTCAGGCGAGAAGGGGAAACTTGAAAGGACATGTGCGAGGAAAGTTGTTCACAGAGAGAGTGGGTGGGGGTTAACTGGAGAGGATGCATGGGTGATGGTGGGGCAGAGCAGATGCGACAGTGTCCTTTTAGAGGAACATTCCAACGGTACAATGAACATAAACGGATGAATAATGAAGATGTGCAGGCAAATTTGTCATCATGGCCAGCACCTACATGGTGGGTCGAGGGCTTGTCCTGTGCAGTATTCTTCAATGATCTACTTTCTATGTTAAACCATTTGATTCATTGCACAAAAGAAATGCAATTCTGTAAATAAATCTTTGTAGAGAGACAAAGGGAATTGACATTTCAGGTGTGTACCCTTGACATCAGAATTCCTCTGTGTCGAAATTCTGGAGTTCGTTATTGAGCCTCGGCGGCTGCAAAAGAGGCGGTAGGTAATGAGGTGCCAAAGGCGGTTGCTTCTGTTAATTGGGTACTGGCTGTGGTTAACGGCAACATTCAGACCTCGCTGCGGGCATTCCTGCCGGAATGTTATCAAGGAGATCTCCCTGAAAGGTAACTGTCTTCTCTGATGCTTGTGTTTAATACAGCCACAGTGAGCAGTCTGAAAAGAGGGATTGGGGGCGACCACAAGCCTCCGGCTGCTGCACCCACACGCACGCTCTCCCTGAATCTCTCAGGACGGCCGGTGAATGTCCGCGATGGACACCAAACTGAACTGAATATGGATCTACACTACCCGTGATATTTAATTTCCTGATCGCAAAGAATACGTCATCCAACAACTGAGTCTGGCAGCAAAGGACAACTTGTACTCATTCACTGCAAGAATAAAATAAAAATTAATTGTCCGCGGAGAACGAACTGAACAGGACCGACGTCCCACTCACCAAGGACCTGCAGAGTGATGGTCGCTGAGGCTGCAGATCCGCTCTTTGGAACCATGGTCACACTGTACTGCCCGCTGTCCAAGGTGTTCACTGACATCAGCAGGAGCGAGCCGTTGGAGGTGAATAACTCAGCCCGTGAACTATACCCATTGCCATAAGACACGGTATCATCGATCCAACGGGCGACTGTTTTCCCACCGAAAGTCCAGCTTCCACCCGTGACCTCGGTCGATGGCCGAACTGCGAAGAACGCATTTCCCCCGACGTTCACATTGATCCGACTGTGTTCTACTTCGATGGTAAATACCTGCGTCTCACCTGAGGAAGAGAAATTCGAATGAGGGAAAAGAGAAATAAGCGGATAAACTCGGGAATCTGTAATTAGTTGAATAATTTAACCGATTCCTGACTGCTAATCTGCTTTTTCTACAAACATCCGCTGCTGTGTTGATTCTCCGATGACTTTCGGTCCGAGAGACTGACCCTCACCCGCAGCTATGAAGAGACAAAGAGCCAGCGCTGTGAACTGCAGCCCCGCCATTGGGTGAGACAGCGCCTGTGTCTGTTAGACTCGCAGACTGAGCCGCGTCCTCCTGGTTTCCAGGCCAAATCACTGCAGTCACTCGACAGAAGCGGCAGCGCTGATTCAACGCTTGGCTGTCCGACTGCGGCGAGGTCAGATAAGCAAGGAAGGGAAAACGCGGAAGAAGGATAAAACCATTAGGCCCCTCGCCCGTCCTCCAACACGGCATAATATCAGGGAGATCTCCCTGAAGGTAACTGCCTTGAAGGATAATCTGCATTGACATTGCGGGTGTGTTGCCCTAAAAAAATGTAATTCTATATATCAATCTTTGGAGTAGGACAAACTGAATTGACATTGCAGGTGTTGTACCTGACATCAGAACTGCTCTGGCCGGAATTTCTGGAGTTTATTATTGAGCCTCGGCGGCTGCAAAAGAGGCGGTAGTAGATTATTTGCGAAACGAGGTTTCTTCCGTTAATTGGGTACTGGCTGTGGTTACAGCGACCCACCAGACCTACCTGCGGGTGCTCCTGCCACCACGTTATCAAGGAGATCTCCCTGAAGAGATAAGTGTCTGCTCTGATGCTTGTAATTTACACAGCCACAGAGAGCCGTATCAGAAGAGGGATCGTCTGGGATCCCAAATTTCCGGCTGCTGCACCCACATGCAAGCTCTCCCTGAATCTGACAGGACGGCCGATGCCTCTCCGGGAGGGACACCAAACTGAAGCGAAAACGGATCTACCCTATCCATGAGATATAAATACCCATTCGGAAAGAATACGTCGGCCAACAATTGAGTTTGGCATCAAAGGACAAATTGTACTCAATCACTGCTGGATTAAAATAAAAAAAAATAGTCCGGGGAGAACGCACTCAACAGGACCAACGTCCCACTCACCAAGGACCCGCAGAGTGATGGTCGCTGAAGCTGGAGATCCGCTCTTTGGAACCATCGTCACACGGTACTCCCCGCTGTCCGACATGTTCACCGAACTCAGCAGGAGCGAGCCGTTGGAGGTGAATAACTCAGCCCGTGATCTGTACCCATTGTCATAAGACACGGTTTGAGAGATCCAGCGTGCGACTGTTTTCGCAGCGAAAGCCCAGCTTCCACCAGTGATCTCGGTCGACGGCCGAACTGAAAAGAACGCATTTCCCCCGACGGTCACATTGATCTGACTGTGTTCTACTTCGATTGAAAATACCTGAGACTCACCTGAAGAAGAGAAATTCGAATGAGGGAACAGAGAAATAAGCGGATAGACAGAGGCATCTGTAATTTGTTCAGTAATTAAACCCATTCTTTCCAGCTTATCTGCTTTTCTACAAACATCCGCTGCTGTGTTGATTCTCAATGACCTTCTGTCCGAGGGACTGACGCTCAGCCACAGACGTGAAGAGCCAGAGAGCGATGGCGGTGAGCGAGAGACCCGCCATTCCGAGAGAGCAGCGCCAGCGTCTGTTTGACTCGGAGACTGAGCCGCGCTTCCTGGTCTCCAGACAAATCACTGCAGTGGGTCGTCAGAAGCGGCTGCTGTCTGCCTGCGGCGAGGGCAAATAACGAGGGACTTGAGACGCGAAAGAAGGATAAGACCATCAGGCCCGTCGCGCGTCTTCCCACACGGTATCACAGTCCACGTGATACTTTCTCAGCAACTCTTTGCTGCACGAATCTCTAAAAGGAATAGATAAGATACTTATCCTTCCTTAGCCAGCCAGGAATGGCAAATGCTGCAGGACAGAGATTTCAGGTGAGAAGGGGAAACTTGAAAGGACATGTGCGAGGAAAGTTGTTCACAGAGAGAGTGGGTGGGGGTTAACTGGAGAGGATGCATGGGTGATGGTGGGGCAGAGCAGATGCGACAGTGTCCTTTTAGAGGAACATTCCAACGGTACAATGAACATAAACGGATGAATAATGAAGATGTGCAGGCAAATTTGTCATCATGGCCAGCACCTACATGGTGGGTCGAGGGCTTGTCCTGTGCAGTATTCTTCAATGATCTACTTTCTATGTTAAACCATTTGATTCATTGCACAAAAGAAATGCAATTCTGTAAATAAATCTTCGTAGAGAGACAAAGGGAATTGACATGTCAGGTGTGTACCCTTGACATCAGAATTCCTCTGTGTCGAAATTCTGGAGTTCGTTATTGAGCCTCGGCGGCTGCAAAAGAGGCGGTAGGTAATGAGGCGCCAAAGGCGGTTGCTTCTGTTAATTGGGTACTGGCTGTGGTTAACGGCAACATTCAGACCTTGCTGCGGGCATTCCTGCCGGAATGTTATCAAGGAGATCTCCCTGAAAGGTAACTGTCTTCTCTGATGCTTGTGTTTAATACAGCCACAGTGAGCAGTCTGAAAAGAGGGATTGGGGGCGACCACAAGCCTCCGGCTGCTGCACCCACACGCACGCTCTCCCTGAATCTCTCAGGACGGCCGGTGAATGTCCGCGATGGACACCAAACTGAACTGAATATGGATCTACACTACCCGTGATATTTAATTTCCTGATCGCAAAGAATACGTCATCCAACAACTGAGTCTGGCAGCAAAGGACAACTTGTACTCATTCACTGCAAGAATAAAATAAAAATTAATTGTCCGCGGAGAACGAACTGAACAGGACCGACGTCCCACTCACCAAGGACCTGCAGAGTGATGGTCGCTGAGGCTGGAGATCCGCTCTTTGGAACCATGGTCACACTGTACTGCCCGCTGTCCAAGGTGTTCACTGACCTCAGCAGGAGCGAGCCGTTGGAGGTGAATAACTCAGCCCGTGAACTATACCCATTGCCATAAGACACGGTATCATCGATCCAACGGGCGACTGTTTTCCCACCGAAAGTCCAGCTTCCACCCGTGACCTCGGTCGATGGCCGAACTGCGAAGAACGCATTTCCCCCGACGTTCACATTGATCCGACTGTGTTCTACTTCGATGGTAAATACCTGCGTCTCACCTGAGGAAGAGAAATTCGAATGAGGGAAAAGAGAAATAAGCGGATAAACTCGGGAATCTGTAATTAGTTGAAGAATTTAACCGATTCCTGACTGCTAATCTGCTTTTTCTACAAACATCCGCTGCTGTGTTGATTCTCCGATGACTTTCGGTCCGAGAGACTGACCCTCACCCGCAGCTATGAAGAGACAAAGAGCCAGCGCTGTGAACTGCAGCCCCGCCATTGGGTGAGACAGCGCCTGTGTCTGTTAGACTCGCAGACTGAGCCGCGTCCTCCTGGTCTCCAGGCCAAATCACTGCAGTCACTCGACAGAAGCGGCAGCGCTGATTCAACGCTTGGCTGTCCGACTGCGGCGAGGTCAGATAACCAAGGAAGGGAAAACGCGGAAGAAGGATAAAACCATTAGGCCCCTCGCCCGTCCTCCAACACGGCATAATATCAGGGAGATCTCCCTGAAGGTAACTATCTTGAAGGATAATCTGCATTGACATTGCGGGTGTGTTGCCCTAAAAAAATGTAATTCTATATATCAATCTTTGGATTAGGACAAACTGAATTGACATTGCAGGTGTTGTACCTGACATCAGAACTGCTCTGCCCGGGATTTCTGGAGTTCATCATTGAGCCTCGGCGGCTGCAAAAGAAGCGGTAGGAGATTATTTGCGACACGAGGTTGCTTCCGTTAATTGAGTACTCGCTGTGGTTACAGCGACCCACCAGACCTACCTGCGGGTGCTCCTGCCACCACGTTATCAAGGAGATCTCCCTGAAGAGATAAGTGTCTGCTCTGATGCTTGTAATTTACACAGCCACAGAGAGCCGTATCAGAAGAGGGATCGTCTGGGATCCCAAATTTCCGGCTGTTGCACCCACATGCAAGCTCTCCCTGAATCTGACAGGACGGCCGATGCCTCTCCGGGAGGGACACCAAACTGAAGCGAAAACGGATCTACCCTGTCCATGAGATATAAATACGCATTCGGAAAGAATACGTCGGCCAACAATTGAGTTTGGCATTTAAGGACAAATTGTACTCAATCACTGCTGGAATAAAATTAAAAAAAATAGTCCGGGGAGAACGAACTCAACAGGATCAACGTCCCACTCACCAAGGACCCGCAGAGTGATGGTCGCTGAAGCTGGAGATCCGCTCTTTGGAACCATCATCACACGATACTCCCCGCTGTCCGACATGTTCACCGACCTCAGCAGGAGCGAGCCGTTGGAGGTGAATAACTCAGCCCGTGATCTGTACCCATTGTCATAAGACACGGTTTGAGCGATCCAGCGTGCGACTGTTTTCGCAGCGAAAGCCCAGCTTCCACCAGTGATCTCGGTCGACGGCCGAATTGAAAAGAACGCATTTCCCCCGACGGTCACATTGATCTGACTGTGTTCTACTTCGATTGAAAATACCTGAGACTCACCTGAAGAAGAGAAATTCGAATGAGGGAACAGAGAAATAAGCGGATAGACAGAGGCATCTGTAATTTGTTCAGTAATTAAACCCATTCTTGCCAGCTTATCTGCTTTTCTACAAACATCCGCTGCTGTGTTGATTCTCAATGACCTTCTGTCCAAGGGACTGACCCTCAGCCACAGAAATGAAGAGCCAGAGAGCGATGCCGGTGAACGAGAGCCCCCCCATTCCGAGAGAGCAGCGCCTGTGTCTGTTTCGCTCGGAGACTGAGCCGCGCTTCCTGGTCTCCAGACATATCACTGCAGTGGGTCGTCAGAAGCGGCTGTTGTCTGCCTGCGGTGAGGGCAAATAACGAGGGACTTAAAACACGAAAGAAGGATAAGACCATCAGGCCCCTCGCGCGTCTTCCAACCCGGTATCACATTCCACGTGACACTTTCTCAGCAACCCTTTGCTGCACGAATCTCTAAAAGGAATAGATAAGATACTTATCCTCCCTTAGCCAGCCGGGAATGGCAAATGCTGCAGGACAGAGATTTCAGGTGAGAAGGGGAAACTTGAAAGGACATGTGCGAGGAACGTTGTTCACAGAGTGAGTGGGTGGGTGTTAACTGGAGAGGATGCATGGGTGATGGTGGGGCAGAGCAGATGCCACAGTGTCTTTATAGAGGTACATTCCAACGGTACAATGAACATAAACGGTTGAATACAGACGATGTGCAGGCAAATGAGATTTGTTCAATTTGTCATCATGGCCAGCACCTACATGGTGGGTCGAGGGCTTGTCCTGTGTAGCATTCTTCAATGATCTACTTTCTATGTTAAGCCATTTGATTCATTGCACAAAAGAAATGCAATTCTGTAAATAAATCTTTGTAGAGAGACAAAGGGAATTGACATTTCAGGTGTGTACCCTTGACATCAGAATTCCCCTGTGTCGAAATTCTGGAGTTCGTTATTGAGCCTCGGCGGCTGCGAAAGAGGCGGTAGGTAATGAGGCGCCAAAGGAGGTTGGTTCTGTTAATTGGGTACTGGCTGTGGTTAACGGCAACATTCAGACCTCGCTGCGGGCATTCCTGCCGGAATGTTATCAAGGAGATCTCCCTGAAAGGTAACTGTCTTCTCTGATGCTTGTGTTTAATACAGCCACAGTGAGCACTGAAAAGAGGGATTGGGGGCGACCACAAGCCTCCGGCTGCTGCACCCACACGCACGCTCTCCCTGAATCTCTCAGGAGAGCCGGTGAATGTCCGCGATGGACACCAAACTGAACTGAATCTGGATCTACACTAGCCGTGATATTTAATTTTCTGATCGCAAAGAATACGTCATCCAACAACTGAGTCTGGCAGCAAAGGACGACTTGTACTCATTCACTGCAAGAATAAAATAAAAATTAATTGTCCGCGGAGAACAAACTGAACAGGACCGACGTCCCACTCACCAAGGACCCGCAGAGTGATGGTCGCTGAAGCTGGAGCTCCGCTCTTTGGAACCATGGTCACACTGTGCTCCCCGCTGTCCAAGGTGTTCACTGACCTCAGCAGGAGCGAGCCGTTGGAGGTGAATAACTCAGCCCGTGAACTATACCCATTGCCATAAGACACGGTATCATCGATCCAACGGGCGACTGTTTTCCCACCGAAAGTCCAGCTTCCACCCGTGACCTCGGTCGATGGCCGAACTGCGAAGAACGCATTTCCCCCGACGGTCACATTGATCCGACTGTGTTCTACTTCGATGGTAAATACCTGAGTCTCACCTGAGAAGAGACATTCGAATGAGAGAAAAGAGAAATAAGCGGATAAACTCGGGAATCTGTAATTAGTTGAATAATTTAACCGATTCTTGACAGCTAATCTGCTTTTTCTACATCCGTCCGCTGCTGTGTTGATACTCCGATGACTTTCGGTCCGAGAGACTGACTCTCACCCGCAGCTATGAAGAGACAAAGAGCGAGCGCTGTGAACTGGAGCCCCGCCATTCTGAGAGAGCAGCGCCTGTGTCTGTTAGACTGGCAGACTGAGCCGCGTCCTCCTGGTCTCCAGGCCAAATCACTGCAGTCACTCGACAGAAGCGCTAGCGCTGATTCGACGCTCGTCTGTCCGACTGCGGCGAGGGCAGATAACCAAGGAAGGGAAAACGCGGAAGAAGGATAAAACCATTATGCCCCTCGAGCGTCCTCCAACACGGCATATCATCAGGGAGATCTCCCTGAAGGTAACTGTCTTGAAGGATAATCTTCATTGACATTGCGGGTGTGTTGCCCTAAAAAAAATTAATTCTATAAATCAATCTTTGGAGTAGGACAAACTGAATTGACATTGCAGGTGTTGTACCTGACATCAGAACTGCTCTGCCCGGAATTTCGGGAGTTTATTATTGAGCCTCGGCGGCTGCAAAAGAGGCGGTAGTAGATTATTTGCGAAACGAGGTTTCTTCCGTTAATTGGGTACTGGCTGTGGTTACAGCGACCCACCAAACCTAACTGCGAGTGCTCCTGTCACAACGTTATCAATGAGATCTCCCTGAAGAGATAAGTGTCTGCTCTGATGCTTGTAGTTTACACAGCCACAGAGAGCCGTATGAGAAGAGGGATCGTCTGGGATCACAAATTTCCGGCCGCTGCACCCACATGCAAGCTCGGCTGAATCTGACAGGACGGCCGATGTCTCTCCGGGAGGGACACCAAACTGAAGCGAAAACGGATCTACCCTATCCATGAGATATAAATACCCATTCGGAAAGAATACGTCGTCCAACAATTGATCTTGGCATCAAAGGACAAATTGTACTCAATCACTGCTGGAAAAAAATAAAAAATAATAGTCCGGGGAGAACGAACTGAACAGGACCCACGTCCCACTCACCAAGGACCCGCAGAGTGATGGTCGCTGAAGCTGGAGATCCGCTCTTTGGAACCATCGTCACACGGTACTCCCCGCTGTCCGACATGTTCACCGAACTCAGCAGGAGAGATCCGTTGGAGGTGAGTAACTCAGCCCGTGATCTGTACCCATTGGCATAAGACACGGTTTGAGAGATCCAGCGTGCGACTGTTTTCGCAGCGAAAGCCCAGCTTCCACCAGTGATCTCGGTCGACGGCCGAACTGAAAAGAACGCATTTCCCCCGACGGTCACATTGATCCGACTGTGTTCTACTTCGATGGAAAATACCTGAGACTCACCTGAAGAAGAGAAATTCGGATGAGGGAACAGAGAAATAAGCGGATAGACTCAGGCATCTGTAATTTGTTCAGTAATTAAACCCATTCTTGCCAGCTTATCTGCTTTTCTACAAACATCCGCTGCTGTGTTGATTCTCAATGACCTTCTGTTCGAGGGACTGACCCTCAGCAACAGCTATGAAGAGCCAGAGAGCTATGGCGGTGAGCGAGAGCCCCCCCCCCCCCCATTCCGAGATAGCAGCGCTTGAGTCTGTTTCACTCGGAGACTGAGCCTCGCTTCCTGGTCTCCAGACAAATCACTGCAGTGGGTCGTCAGAAGCGGCTGCTGTCTGCCTGCGGCGAGGTCAAATAACGAGGGACTTAAAACGCGAAAGAAGGATAAGACCATCAGGCCCCTCGCGCGTCTTCCAACACGGTATCACAGACCACGTGATACTTTCTCAGCAACTCTTTGCTGCACGAATCTCTAAAAGGAATAGATAAGATACTTATCCTCCCTTAGCCAGCCAGGAATGGCAAATGCTGCAGGACAGAGATTTCAGGTGAGAAGGGGAAACTTGAAAGGACATGTGTGAGGAAAGTTGTTCACAGAGAGAGTGGGTGGGGGTTAACTGGAGAGGATGCATGGGTGATGGTGGGGCAGAGCAGTTGCGACAGTGTCTTTTTAGAGGAAAATTCCAACGGTACAATGAACATAAACGGATGAATATTGAAGATGTGCAGCCTCCCTAAGCTGCATCCACATGCAAGCTCGTCTGAATCTGACAGGACGGCTGATGCCTCTCCGGGAGGGACACAAAACTGAAGCGAAAACGGATCTACCCTATCCATGAGATATAAATACCCATTCGGAAAGAATACGTCGTCCAACAATTGAGTTTGGCATCAAAGGACAACTTGTACTCGTTCACTGCTGGAATAAAATTTAAAAAAGTATTCTGGTGAGAACGAACTGAACAGGACCAGCGTCCCACTCAGCCAGGACCCGCAGAGTGATTGTCGCTGAAGCTGGAGATCCTCTCTTTGGATCATGGTCACACGGTACTCCCCGCTGTCCGATGTTCACCGACCTCAGTAGGAGCGACCAGTTGGAGGTGAATAACTCAGCCCGTGATCTGTACCCATTGGCATAACTCACGGTTTCTGCGGTCCAACGCGCGACTGTTTTCGCAGCGAAAGCCCAGCTTCCACCTGTGATCTCGGTCGACGGCCGAACTGAAAAGCACGCATTTCCCCCGGCTGTCACATTGATGTGACCGTATTCTACTTGGATGTTAAATACTTGAGACTCACCTGACGAAGAGAAATTCGGATGAGGAAACAGAGAAATAAGCGGATAGACTGGGGCATCTGTAATTTGTTCAGTAATTATAACGATTCTTGACAGCTAATCTTTTCTACATACATCCACTGCTGTGTTGATTCTCAATGACTTTCTATCCAAGGGACTCACCCTCACCCGCAGCGATGAAGAGCCAGAGAGAGATGGCGGTGAGCGAGAGCGCCGCCATTCCGAGAGAGCAGCGCCTGTGTCTGTTTCACTCGGAGACTGAGCCGCGCTTCCTGTTCTCCAGACAAATCACTGCAGTGGGTCGTCAGAAGCGGCTGCTGTCTGCCTGCGGCGAGGGCAAATAACGAGGGACTTGAGACGCGAAAGACGGATAAGACCATGAGGCCCCTCGCGCGTCTTCCAACACGGTATCACAGCCCACGTGACACTTTCTCAGCAACTCTTTGCTGCACGAATCTCTAAAAGGAATAGAGAAGATACTTATCCTCCCTTATCCAGCCGGGAATGGCAAATGCTGCAGGAAAGAGATTTAAGGTGAGAAGGGGAAACTTGAAAGGACATGTGCGAGGAAAGTTGTTCACAGAGAGAGTGGGTGGGGGTTAACTGGAGAGGATGCATGGGTAATGGTGTGGGAGAGCAGGTGCGACAGTGTCTTTTCAGAGGAACAGTCCAACAGTACAATGAACATGATTCAGTGAATACAGACGATGTGCAGGCAAATGAGATTTGTTCAATTTCTCATGGCCAGCACATACATGGTGTGCCGAATAGATTGTCGTTGCGTTATTCTTCAATGATCTACGTTCTATTTTACACCCTTTGATTCATTGCATTAAAAAAAATGTAATTTGGTAGTCAAATCTTTGGAGAGTAACAAACTGAATTGACATTTCAGGTGTATTCCCTTGACATCAGAACTGCTCTCCCCCGAAATTCTATAGTTTATTATTGATCCTCGGCGCCTCCAAAAACGTCGGCAGCAGATGAGGTGCGACAGCAGGTTGCTTCTGTTATTTGGGTACTGGCTGTGGTTAACGGCGACCCTCCAGACCTTCTGCGGGCGTTCCTGCCAGATTGTTATCAAGGAAATCTCCCTGAACAGATAATTGTCTTCTCTGATGCTCTGTTTATCACAGCCATATAGACTGTCCGAAAATAGGGATCGGCTGGGATCACATGTCTCCGGCTGCTTCACACACACGCACGCTTTCCCTGAATCTGACCGGCCGGCCGGTGTCTGTCCGGGAGGGACCCCAAACTGAATCGAACACGGATATAACCATTCCACGAGATATAATTTCCCATGGGAAAGAATACGTCGTCGAACAATTGCGTTTGGCAGCAAAGTGCGATTTGTACTCATTCATTGCAGGAATGAAATACAAAATAATACTCCGAATACAAAGAACTGAACAGGACCAACGTCCCACTCACCAAGGGCCCGCAGAGTGATGGTCGCTGTGGCCGCAGATCCTCTCTTTGGAACCATCGTCACACGGTACTCCCCGCTGTCCAAGGTTTTCACCGTCCTCAGCAGGAGCGAGCCGTTGGAGGTGAATACCTCGGCCCGTGAACTATACCCATTGCCATAAGACACGGTACCATCCATCCAACGGGCGACTGTTATCCCACCGAAAGCCCAAATTCCACCCGTGTCCTCGGTTGTCGGCCGGACTGCGAAGAACGCATGACCCCCGACGGTCACATTGATCCGAATGTGTTCTACTTAGATGGCAAATACCTGAGTCTCACCTGACGAAGAGAAATTCGAATGAGAGAAAAGAGAAATAAGCGGATAGACTCTGGAATCTCTAATTTTTTGAATAATTAAACAGATTCTTGTCAGCTAATCTGCTTTTCTCCATCCGTCCGCTGATGTATTGAGTCTCCGATGATTTTCTGTTCGAGAGAATGACACTCACCCGCAGGTATGAAGAGACAAAAATCGAGAGCGGTGAGCGAGAGCCCCACCATTCCAAGAGAGCAGCGCCTGTGTCTGTTACACTCGGAGACTGAACTGCGCTTCCTAGTCTCCAGGCCAAATCACTGCAGTCAGTCGTCAAAGCAGCAGCGCTGATTGGAGCAGCTGCTGTCTGGCTGCGGCGAGGGCAAAGTACGAAGGAGCATAAAACGCGAAAGAACGATAAGACCATGAGGCCTCTCACGCGTTTTCCAGCACGGCATACCATCCCACGTGGCGCTTTCTCATACACCACGTTGCTGCACGAATCTCTTAAAGGAATAGATAAGATGAGTATCGTCCTTAAACCAGCAGTGAATGGTAAATGCTGCAGGCCAGAAACTAAAGGTAAGAAGGGGAAACGTTAAATGACATGTGCGAGTGAAGTTGCAAACAGAGGGAGTGTGGAGGGTGGTTAACTGGAACGCCATGCATGGGTGATGGTTGGGGGAGAATATGCGACAGTGGCTTTTCAGAGGAACATTCCAACGGCACAATGAACATGAATGGATGGATACAGACGATCTACAGGCAATTGAGATTTGATCAAATTGTCATCATGGCCAGCACCCACATGGTTGTCGAACGGTTTCATACTATGCCGTATTCTACAATGATCAACGTTCAATGTTACACCATTTGATTCATTGCACTAAAAAAACTTAATCTGTAAATAAATCTTTGGAGAGAGACAAACTGAATTGACATGTCAGCTGTGTTCCCCTGACATCAGAACTGCTCTGCCCCGATATTCTCGAGTTCATTATTGAGCCTCGGCGGCTGCAACAGCCGCGGTGGGAGATGAGGTGCGACAAGAGACGTTACTTCTCTTAATTAGTTACTAGCTGTGGTTACCTGCGACCCGTCAGACCTACTTGGGGGTGCTCCTGCGAGAATGTTATCAAGGAGATCTCCCTGAAGAGATGAATGTCTTCCCTGATGTTTCTGTTTAACACAGCCACATAGAGCAGTCTGAAAAGAGGGATTGGCTGGAATCACTCTGTACCCACACGCAAGCTTTCCCTGAATCTGACCGGTCTGCCTCTGCCTGTCCGGGACGGAGCCCAGACTGAATCGAATACTGATTTATCCCATCCATTAGATATAACTTCCGATCGGATAGAATACGTCGTCCAACAATTGAGTTTGGCATCGAAGGACAACTTGTATTCATTCACTGCGGGAATGAAATAAAAGAAAATAGTCTGGGGACAAAGAACTGAACAGGACCAACGTCCCAATCACCAAGGACCCGCAGAGTGATGGTCGCTGAAGCTGGAGATCCGCTTTTTGGAAACATGGTCACACGGTACTCCCCGCTGTCCGACATGTTCACCGACCTCAGCAGGAGCGAGTGGTTGGAGGTGAATAACTCAGCCCGTGAACTGTACCCATTGCCATAAGACACGGTTTCAGAGATCCACCGGGAGACTGTTTTCCCATCGAAAGCCCAGTTTCCACCCGTGACCTCCATCGACGGCCGAACTGAAAAGAACGCATTTCCCCTCGAAGGTCACATTGATCTGACTGTGTTCTACTTCGATGGTAAATACCTGAGACTCGCCTGAGGAAGAGAAATTCGGATGAAGGAAAAGACAAAGAGGCGTTTGACCCGGGTATCTGTAATTTGTTCAATGATTAAATTGATTCTTATCAGCTAATCTGCTGTTCTACAACCCTCCGCTGCTGTTGAGCCTCCGATGATTTTCTGTTCAAGAGAGTGACCCTCACCCGCAGGTATGAAGAGACGAAAAGCGAGAGCGGTGAGCGAGAGCCCCGCCATTGCAAGACAGCAGCGCCTGTGTCTGTTACACTCGGAGACTGAACTGCGCTTCCTAGTCTCCAGGCCAAATCACTGCAGTCAGTCGTCAAAGCAGCAGCGCTGATTGGAGCAGCTGCTGTCTGGCTGCGGCAAGGGCAAAGTACGAAGGAGAATAAAACGCGAAAGAACGATAAGACCATGAGGCCTCTCACGCGTCTTCCAGCACAGCATACCATCCCACGTGGCGCTTTCTCTTACACCACTTTGCTGCATGAATCTCTTAAAGGAATAGATAAGATGAGTATCGTCCTTTACCCAGCCGGGAATGGCAAATGCTGTAGGACAGAAACTTAAGGTGAGAAGGGGAAACGTTAAAGGACATGTGCGAGTAAAGTTGCAAACAGAGGGAGTGTGGAGGGTGGTTAACTGGAACGCCATGCATGGGTGATGGTTGGTGGAGAATATGTGACAGTGGCTTTTCAGAGGAACATTCCCATGGCACAATGAGCATAAATGGATGGATACAGACGATCTGCAGGCAATTGAGATTTGATCAATTTGTCATCATGGCCAGCACCGACAGGGTGGGCCGAAGGGCTTGTCTTGTGCATTATTCCTCAATGATCTACATTCTATGTTACACCTTTTGATTCATTGCACTACAAAAATGTAATCTGGTAAATAAATCCTTGGAGAGAGACAAACTGAAGCGACATTGCAGGTTTGTTCCCCTGACATCAGAACTGCTCCGACCCGAAATTCTGGAGTTCATTATTGAGCCTCGGCGGCTGCCAAATCTGCGGTGGGATATGTGGTGCGACAGCAGGTTGCTTCTGTTAACTGGTTAATGGTTCTGGTTAACGGCGACCCTCCAAACCTACCTGCGGGCGCTCTTGCTAAAATGTTATCAAGCACAGCTCCCTGATGAGGTAAGTGTTTTCTCTGATGCTTGTGTTTAACACAGCCACAGAGAGCAATCTGAAAAGAGGGATCGCCTTGGATCACAAGGCTCCGGCTGCTGCACCCAGACGCACGCTCTCCCTGAATCTGACCGGCCGGCCGGTGTCTGTCCGGGAGGGACCCCAAACTAAATCGAATACGGATTTACCCTATCCATGAGATATAATTTCCGATCGGAAAGAATACATCGTCCAACAATTGAGTTTGGCATCAAAGGACAACTTGCACTTATTCACTGCGGCAATGAAATAAAAGTAATAGTCCGGGGACAAAGAACTGAACAGGACCAACGTCGCACTCACCAAGGACCCGTAGAGTGATGGTCGCTGAAGTTGGAGATCCGCTCTTTGGAACCATCGTCACACGGTACTCTCCACTGTCCGACATTTTCACCGACCTTAGCAGGAGCGACCCGTTCGAGGTGAATAACTCAGCCCGTGAAATGAACTCATTGCCATAAGAAACGGTTTCAGAGATCCACTGGGCGACTGTTTTCCTACCGAACACCCAGTTTCCACCCGTGACCTCGGTCGACGGTCGAACTGCAAAGAACGCATTTCCTCCGACGGTCACATTGATCCGACTGTGTTCTACTTCGTTGGTAAATACCTGAGACTCACCTGAGGAAGAGAAATTCGGATGAGGGACAAGAGAAATAAACGGATAGACTCTATACTCTGCAATTTGTTCAATAATTAAATCGATTCCTGTCAGCTAATCCGCTTTTCTACAACCATCCAGCACTGTGTTGATTCTCCGAAGACTTTCTGACCGACAGAGTGACCCTCACCCGCAGGTATGAAGAGACAAAGAGCGAGCACGGTGAGCGGGAGAGCCGCCATTCCGAGAGAGCAGCGCCTGTTTCTGCTACACTCGAAGACTGCGCCGCGTTTCCTGGTCTCCAGGACAAATCACTGCAGTCAGTCGGCGGAATCGGCAGCGCTGATTGGACCGACGGCTGTCCGCCTACGGCGAGTCCAAAGAACGAAGCAACGTAAAACGCGGAAGAAGGATAAAACCATAAGGCCCCTCCCGCTTCCTCCAACACGGCATACCATCCCACGTGACGCTTTCTCAGCACCTGTTTGCTGCACGAATCTCCCCAAGCACTAGATAGGATACATATCCTCCTTTACCCAGCCACGAATGGTAAATGCTGCAGGACAGAAACTTAAGTTGAGAAGGGGAAACTTTAAAAGCCATGTGCGAGGAAAGTGGCTCACAGAGAGAATTGGGAGGGGAAGGTAACTGTAACACGATGCATGGGTGATGGTGGGGGGAGCAGATGCGTCATTGACATTTAAGAGGCATATTCCGAATGGAAAATGAACATACATGCATGGATACAGATCATGTGCATGCAAATAAGATTTGTTCAATTTGTCATCATGGCCAGTACCGACATGGTGGGCCGAATGGTTTGTTCCTGTGCAGAATTCTTCAATGATCAACGTTCTTTGTTTACCATTTGGTTCATTGCACTAAAAAAATGTAATTCAGTAAATAAATCTATGGAGGAGACAAACTGTATTGGTATTTCAGGTGTTTTCCCCTGACATCAGAACTGCTCTTCCCCGAAATTCTGGAGTTCATTATTCAGCCTAGGCGGCTGTAAAAGCGGCGGTAGGTGATGAGGTGCGAAGGAGGTTGCTTCTGTTAATTGGGAACCGGCTGTGGTTAACAGCGACCCACCAGATCTCCCTGAAGCGATAAATGTCTTCTCTGACGTTTGTGTTTAACACAGCCACAGAGAGAGGTTTGAAAAGAGGGATCGGCTGGGACCACAAGGCTCTGTCTCTGTACCCACACGCACGCTTTCCTTGAATCTGACCGGCCGGCCGATGCCTGTCCAGGAGGGACCCCAAACTGAATCGAATACGGATTTATCCTATCTATGAGATACAATTTCAGATCGGAAAGAATACGTCGTCCAACAATTGAGTTTGGCAGCAAAGGACAACTTGTACTCATTCACTGCATAAATAAAATAAAAAATGATAGCCCGGAGAGAACGAACTGAACAGGACCATCGTCCCACTCACCAAGGACCCGTAGAGTGATGGTCGCTGAAGCTGGAGATCCGGTTTTTGGAAACATGGTCACACGGTACTCCCCGCTGTACGACATGTTCACCGGCCTCAGCAGGAGCGAGTGGTTGGAGGTGAATACCTCAGCCTGTGAACAGTACCCATTGCCATAAGACACGGTTTCAGGGATCCATCGGGTGACTGTTTTCCCACTGAAAGCCCAGTTTCCACCGGTGACCTAGGTCGACGGCCAAACTGAAAAGAACGCATTTTCCCCGTCGGCTATATGGATCCGGCTGTGTTCTTCGTGGACGGTAAACTGCTGAGACTCACCTGAGGAGGATAAATTGGTGTGAGGGAACAGCGAACGCAGCGGAGAGACTCGAGAGTCGGTACTTCGCGCAATAATAAGATCGTCTCCTGTCAAGCAAACTGCTTTTCTACAACCTTCCGCCGCTGTGTTGATTCTCCGATGACTTTCTGACCAAGAGAGTGACTCTCACCGGCAGGTATGAAGAGACTAAGTACGAGTGCGGTGAGGGGGAGCCCGCCATTCCGAGAGAGCAGCGCCTCTGCCTGTTACACTTGGAGACTGGGCCGCGCATCCTGGTCTCCAGGCGAAATCACTGTCAGTCATTCCTCAGAAGCTACATCGCTGATTGTAACGGCTGCTGTCCACCTGCGGCGAGGGCAAGAACGAAGGAACGTAAAACCCGGAAGTACGATAAGACCATGAGGCCCATCGTGGGTCTTCCAACACGGCAGGCCGTGTGGACAGAGATTTAAAGTGAGAAGAAGAAACTTGAATGGATATGTGCAAGCAAAGCTGTTCAAAGAGAGAGTTGGGAGGATGGCGGTAAAAGGAACACGACGTATGGGTGATGGTGGGGGGGGGGCAGGTGCGACATTGACTTTTCAGAGGCACATTCCGACGGGAAAATTAACATGCATGGATGGATATAGATCATGTGCAGGCAAATGAGATTTGTTGAATTTGTCATCATGGCCAGCACCGACATGGTAGATCGGAGGGCTAGTTCCTGTGCTGTATTCTTCAGTGATATACCTTCTATGTTTCACCATTTGATTCATTGCAAAAAAAAAATGTAATCCTGCAAATAAATTTTTGTAGAGAGACAAACTGAATTGACATGACAGGAGTGTTCCCCTGACATCAGAACTGCGTTGCATCGAAATTCTGGAATTCATTATTGAGCCTCGGCGGCTTCAAAAGCGGCGGTAGGAGATGAGGTGCGACAGCAGGTTGCTTCTGTTAATTGGGTACTGGCTGTGGTTAACGGCGACCCAACGGACCGACCTGCGGGTGCTCCTACCAGAATGTTATCAAGGAGATCTCCCTGAAAAGTTAAGTGTCTTGTCTGATGCTTGTGTTTAACACACCCACAGAGAGCAGTCTGAAAAGAGGGATCGGCTGGGATCACAAGGCTACGACTGCTGCACCCACACGCACTCTCTCCCTGAATCTGAATTGCCGGCCGGTGCCTGTCCGGGATGATCCCCAAACTGGCTCGAATACGTTTCTACCCTATCCATGAGATTCAAATTCCCAAGCGCAAATAATATGTCGTCCAACAATTGAGTTTGTCAGCAAAGGACAACTTGTACTAATTCACTACAGGAATAAAATAAAAAATAATAGTTCGGGGTCAAAGAACTGAACAGGACCAACGTTCCACTTTTTGCAAACATGGTCACACGGTACTCTCCGTTATCCGACATGTTGACTGACCTCAGCAGGAGCGACCGGTTGGAGGTGAATAACTCAGCCCGTGAACTGTACCCATTGCCATAAGACACGGTTTCAGAGATCCATCGGGAGACTGTTTTCCCATCGAAAGCCCAGATTCCACCCGTGACATTGGTCGACGGCTGAACTGAAAATACGCAATTCCCCCGTCGGCTACATGGATCCGGCTGTGTTCTACATGCAAGGTAAAATTCTGAGACGTACCTGAGGAAAATAAGTTCGTATGAGGGAAAAGCGAACGCAGCGGGGCGACTCGAAAATCTGTACTTTGCGCAATAATAAGATCGCTCCTCTCAGCCAATTTGCTTTCCTACAACCATCCGCAACTATGCTGATTCTCCGATAACTATCACTCCGAGAGAGTGACACTCACCCGCAGGTATGAAGAGAGAAAGAGCGAGTGCGGCGAGCGGCAACCCCGCCATTCCGAGCGAGCAGTGCCTCTTTCTGTTACACTCGGCGACTGAATGCGCCTCCTGGTCTCCGTGCAGATCACTGGAGTCAGTCGTCAGAAGCGTCAGCGCCGTTTTGACCGGCTGCTGTCCGCCTGCGACGAGGGCAGAGAACGAAGGAACGTAATACGAAGAAGAAGGCCGTTCGGCCCACCGCCCGTTTTCCATCATGCCATACCATTCGATGTGACTTTCTGTCAGCACCACTTTCCTGCACTAATCTCTAAAAGGAGTAGATACTATCGTCCATCACCCAGTCGCGAATGGTAAATACTATAGGACAGAGATTTATGGTGAAAGAGGGAATGTTTAAACGACATGTGCAAAGCAACTTTTTTACACAGAAAGTGGTGGGTATCTGGATACACATGCGGAATGGTGGTTGGGGGAGCAGATACCATGGGGACTTTTACGAGCCGTGTTTGACAGGAAGATGAACATGGATGGATAGATAGAGACGATGTGTATGCAAATGAGATTTGTTAATTTGCCATCATGGTCAACACAGACATGGCGGGTGGAATGGCCTTTTTCACAATTGTGTTCGGCACTGGAGGTTAAATTGTACTCATTCGCAACAGGAATGAAATAAAAATAATATTCCGGGGATAATTGAATGGCCAAGACCAACAACTCACTCACCAAGGACCTGCAGAGAGATGGTCGCTGATGTTTGAGAGCCAGTCTTTGGAACCATGGTTACACGGTACTCCCCGCTGTCCGAGGTGGTCACCGGCTTGAGCAGAAGTAACCCCTCGCTGCTGAACAACTCAGCCAGTCATATGTAAGCATTAGCAATAGACAAGGCAGTACCGAACCATTGGACGATTTTTACCCGTCGAAAGCACATTTCCACTTGTCGACTTCAGCCGACGCCGCGCTGAAAAGAACGCATTTCCCCCGACGGTCACGTTCATCCTGCTGTATTATGCTTGAATGGTAAAAACCTGACACTCACCTGAGGAAGAAATCAATACTGGGAACGGGAATTTGTATTTTCAGTCAGGTGTCTCTCAAACTGGGGCGTGGGATCTCAATAAATAAGTTCTGGTTCCCTCCTCCACCTCCACTTGCACTCTATCCCGTTTGGATGGCACCTTCCCTTTCGCCTCTTTATTTTCCATCATCTGCTAGACCCTTCTACTCTAACTGCAAAAATCATCAATTTGTTTGCACCTCTTTGAAATCCAGTGACAGCGGTTGTTGCTTTGTAAGGTTTCCCCCACTGAAATATGGGGAATATATTGGCTTTAGAAGGCGTCCATTCAAACGGAAGTCAGACCCTGTTCTTCCAACCTGCCTCATCTCTCGCTACTTCATGTTCCCCACATTGAGACACCCGATTCCGGAAGGATTAACAGGGCGGGTACGGAGAGGTTATTTCACCCGTGCTGTGGGGTTGTGAAACCCGGGGATGATGTCTCAGTGAAAATGGCCGTCGATTTTATACAGTTGATCAGGAGGAATTTATTTACCAGTGGAATGTGAATCTTTGCATTATCTCACAGAGGACAGCGAACATTCAGCTTCAGAGGAACGTGCTTTCAAATTGGAGGCTGCTTGCTTGTGGACACTAAATTTCCGGAGATGGCGGATGAGGAACAAGACCAGACGTGACCCGTCAACAAGGCGGAAACGGACCGAGGATTGATGTGGTCGGTAGTTCCCCTCATGACCCCAGGTCCACGGCTTCCAAACTGTCCTCCTGTAGTAACAGCCCTCCAACTGCGTTATGCGCTTATGCATTTTCGCCATACACTGAAAATAGCGCCCAGTCGGCATTGGTAACCGGAGTCATTTAACCTGGCCAGCAGTTGTGATCCTCATTTTGCAATGACCACCTGCTGAAAGTCTGAGTCGTGGAGCCGCCTGAGGCAGGAATACCCTTCCCCATATTCAGGAATTTGTATGTAGACCTCAAAGTAGAAAACGCTCAGCTCTGTTATTTGATTTTATTGTTAATTTATTCTGAAAAATTGGTGTTTTTTTCCTTTGCATTTCGGGGACTGCATTAAATATAATATCTACAGAAAAATCTCTTGGAGTGAACAGATATTTGCACGTTCGGAATCTTTAGTCAACAGTGATAAATCTATTACAAAGGGAGAAGATAAGAACATTCCACGGCATCTTTTCCAAAACCAAGAGGCACAGAGAGATGAAAAATGTTTCTTTCAGATTGCAATATGCTTCAAAAGGGCATTGTCCAGCCATGGTCTTCGCAACTAAACTTTCTGGTTCTACTGATACATTAATGAAGATACACTTCGCAGCAATAATGTTGACGTGGTGTTTGTAAATCCTTATGATCAAGAGGATTTCGGTGCGCATGTATGGGGAACACGCATTTATTGAGAGACGAGCTTGAACGTGGAGCTGGAAGACACAAGCACCAAATTGGAAGCAGAGTTGGGAAGGTGGTCAAACTCCAGAAGAGGAATCGAAAATGATCTTAATGAGGCCGAGTAAAATGCGAGGACTTCGACGTGAGGGCAAGAATTAATTCATATCAAATTGGAGAACGAGACATCTCAATGATTTGAATTCCAAAACTGATAGTTCCCAAGTGCATTCAATTATGAATGTGGCCCCAAACATGTTGTAAGATCACATTGATAAACTTTGATGTTTATTATCCAGATAAAGTTAAACAAAATAATAGGAAGCACAGACAGATAAGTGAGTCGGAGTCATTTTCGCGGGGTGAAATTGGCAAAATACGAGTGTTTACCTTCAGGAACTGAATCAGATTCTCGGTAACTCGAAATTTTCACTGAGCCAATTTGCACCCAATTAGGAACTAAAACTGGTGACCAGCTCACGAGTTGAATGGGTTTAAATGAGTTTGAAGTAAAACGGATAATGCAGGAAATAGTAAATAGGTCAGGCAGTATCTATGGAGGGAGAAAGGCATGGCGATTCGGCTTAGAGTCCTTTCAACAAAATCCCGGTGAAACCTTCATGCACCAACCACTACAATCCATAATAATGACTGTGTTAAAGAGACACGTGCAGCATAGCAAAGGAAGCCGCCTTGTGTGATCCCACCGCTCACATCCCTTTTGTTTATTCAATCGCCTGCTGATTATTGCTCTTTGCAACGTAAAACGGAGCTAATTTTTAATCGAACGTCAACACTTCAGTCTGTTCTGAAACCTGTAACAATGGTATTAATATTGTTTTCAGCCCGTTGTTTACCCTTGTTTTAGTCTAAGACAGGATTTGATAGATCGATGTGTATGTGTCTCCTCAATACATTCTTCTTGTTTCTTCGCATTAAGTACCAACAAGCTACGAACTTTTCCTCTTAATTTTATCAAACCCTGATGTTAACCATTCACTCCCTAAGCCTTGGAAAGTCGCGCTTCTGCCTTCCCGGCTCGTTGACCCACCACTCCGTACACATCCAGTTGAACCTTTCTGACGCAGGTCGAGGATGAAACTGTAACACAGTCACATTTCCAAAGGGGTGGCGGGCTTCAGAACAGAGATTCGTGGAGTGAAATCCCCACGTTAATCGTCCGCAGTGTTCAATCTGTCTCTCCTTATCAGCTTGTTCTCTGAGATCTGTACAGATTCTCCATTTGTCCCTGAAACTGCAAAGGCACAAAATTTGATCTCAGTTCAAATTGATTCAATTTCAACTGAGATCAAGTTCAGATTGATTCAATCTGTCTGTCCTTATCAGCTTGATCTCTGAGATCTGTGCAGATACTCCATTTGGCCCTGAAACTGCCAAGGCTCAAAATGTGATCTCAGTTCTGTCGAAACGGCGTGGAAATTGAACACCGGAATTCTCTGAACCCTCCACACAAAATCAAGAAGATGCGTGCTGTCGATCCAACAACCTCATTCATAAATGCCAAGGGAAACTATTGCATTCAGATTCTTGCAAAAGTTCTTTCGATTCAGATGGTAATGTCTGAAGAGATTCTTCTGTAATCATGACCTCCCAATATATTTTTCCTAATTTCTCGCATCAATCATTTAACCACAGATACCATTCAGTGCGATATTGCCTGGAACTGCTGTGGTCGAAGCAAGTTACGTACATCTCCACTTTCCTCACCGCTCCCTCAAAATGCCATGACACTGTCAAGAGTTTAAGTGCATCGCACCTCGGTCGACCTGTCCATTTACTCTGAGCAGCAGCAGAGCTATTTATTAACCACACTTCCCCGAATGTTTTCAAGAAGTTACTGTTGTTCCTTGCACTGCCGACATTGCTTACAGCACTTCCTCATTTCCTCGGTATTTACAGCATCTGCTTTGTTCTTAATTTACAAAAATTTCTCTGGATTTCAAGATTTTGCTTTCCATCAGCCTGCTTTCTGGTGGCTGGGCTCCTACTCCCCTGCGATATTGCAGCAAGCATAGCTCTCCCATAACCACTGTCTGGTTAGACCTGTTCTTGATATTCTACCAAGGCTTTTCTCAAAACTGCAATATACCCTTGTCCGTTTTGGCCCTAAGAGGAATGATTAAGTCAAAGGGTTCTGGCGAATGGGGAAGTCATTTTACACTCTCTCCAAATTATTCAATGTACCTGACAGCATTAAGATGTCTCATGACGAATCTTTTTTTTCCGGATTATACAGTTAGAAATATGAGGGGAAGAGACCTGAGATGATCGGGTAAGGGAAGTGAATGGATCTTTATTCAGTAGGGGTGAATAGAACAAGGAAAGAAAGATTCACTCACCTTTTGTGGTAACCTCGACGTGAGTTTACTCCTCCTATTGTTAACGTGGCAGTGGAGGAGACCGCGTACACACAGGTCGGCGTGGAATTCTGGGAGGGGTGTTAAAATGGCTTGCAAACTGGAGATCCGGATGCGCTCAGCGGATAGAGAGCAGTTTATCCGCAAAGTGGTCGTCTAGTCTGCGCTTGGGTTCGCCGAAACTGGGACGTTGAAAGAACACTGGGACAAAACTGAACACGCGTCACAGTTTGTCGCCTGTCCAATCTCTGGGCAAACACAATCACATCTTTATGTCATTGTCCTGTGACCTGACTTCAACTCAAAGTGAAGTGGGGAAGAGCTCGTTGAATGGTTTCAATTCTAACACCAACAGATGCCAACTTCCGTCAGCTTTGATGCGGAGAGAACAAATGATTGGAGCCGATTGATGGTTATTTTTAAAATTCAGTTGCGAGAATTGAAATCAATGGGCACTTGACAAACACTTTGGTAGCGAAAACAGATTGTTTATTTGTTTGATATCGAAACATTTGCGCCTGGAAACAGACATTAAAGAAAGTTACAAACTGAAGAGAGGTGTGGGATCTGTGAACATTCTGCAAATATACGAGATGATATTTTTGTCTCATGCGGTTGTGGGCAAAGGATCTGAGTCAGGGATCCAGGAAAAAGAACAAGTTGCTCATCCAGTTCTCACGGAGACGTGTCCCGAAATTGGACACCTGTAGTACTGTGAGAGAAAATTTAAAAGGGGTCTGATATGCACGAGGAACAGTCAGACTGTCAGTCAGGATGTGTGCAGGGAGAAAGACTTCACATTGTGGCTCGATGTCCGTTCATCAGAAAGTGGGCGACGCCTAAATGCCTTAACTATTTCCGATCCATATTAATTACATAGATGGAGAGACACACGAAAGGTAACAGAGGGGGTAGGCTGGTACTGAATCCTGTGCAACTCCACCATTTCCAGCTCTCCGAGTAGAGACTCTTCTGTCATTTATTGCGCATTGCCACTTGACGCTGAACACATTTACAACCAACAGCACTTGCTCAACCTTGTCTGAAATCTGCAACCACGGATGTTGAGGGCCTCCAACCTGCCCATAGAAAGAACAGGTTTCTGACTTCCCAGGTTATTATGCAATGAAATATACATCTGTTCCTTTCGGATCGTGGTATTCATTTCCTAAATTTCTTGCATTGAACTACTGAACTCTAACCAAATCCTTTACAGGTCTTTACTTCTCGTGGCTTACTGACACGTTGTTGTGCTTTCCAGTCTCGCTTACGTAACGACTACATCCGCATCCTGTTTCGTCTCTCTGCCACTGGTAAGGGCGACATGGTAACGGCGGCAGAATTTCCAGTCCTCACATTTGTGGGGAGGTGGAGTCAGAAAGGAAGGGACTTGCAGCATCCGTTGGTTCTGGGGAAAGAAGCCGAGTTCTCCGAGCTGTCGAGAATGACGCCAGGACACTCAGCCCAGAGTGGTGAGGCTGGACGTCGTTCAGTAAAATACCTGTTGATGTTGTGTTGCAGAAGCAGACATTCATGCTTCATCAGAACTCGCTGAGTGTGCGATCTTTTACTCCTTGCCAAAAGAAAGTATTGGTATGGAAATGTGGAAAATACTGTGTCGTTGCACCCGGGGTTCTGGAGACGCATGGGCGGCTGCAACAGGATGCTGGACAATCGAATTCAGGTTGTCCAATTGTTTGAAAACGACTCTGTGCTTCGCTTATGGAAGAGGGTATCGGAAGCTGTCAGAGCCGCACTGCTCCATGATAATGAAGGCAGAGTGGTCGCATTACACGGGAATTATGTGTGGCAAATGTGAGTGGCAACCGGACGAGGGTTAGAAGTATCAGGTCTGGAATAGAGTTTGGCGCGTTGAGGGAACCGAGACCAAATAGCACCATTCATTCCCAAAGCTGGCCGATGACTCAGCCATGATGATATGACAGGGAGAGACACGGGAAGAGCAGAGGGTGACATGGAGAACGGTTGTAACGGAAACATGAGAGTTATCGAGCAGCGAGACCTTCCTTGGTTTGTTGTCCTTCTGTCCTCGCCAGTCCCAAATCAACAACTCCCTCCGCGTCACCAGTGACGTCATCTGTGGAAACAGAACACATTTCACGTTGGCCCTCAGTCGGAACCTGTGTGGAATTAAAACTGATGGAGTCATACACCGGCAGTCTTGTCCGTAACTTTTTGAGATGTCCTGACAGTGCATACTCCTAGTCACGTTATATGTTTTACACAGCCATCGATTTAGTAAAGTTGCTCCTCTGTAGTTCACTGACTCCATGCATGTCTGCACCTGTCTCCAGTCTCAAACTACTTGATGTCTTTGATTTAGTATTCGCAGGTAACTTGCAGCAGGTTACCATCCATTCTGCGGTACACCTTTCCAAGACATTAATAAGAACGCAAATGTTTCCTTTTTAAATAATATTTTGTGTCGCTTCTTAAACGTTCTGCGCTCATACCTCCTCTAGGCGCTGTAATCTGATCGATCTTCCAACCTCAGCTCCTGCTGAACACGAAAAGTTTGTTCTGATTCGCGAAAATGTATTGGCAGAAGCAGGTAATGGCAACAATATATCAACAGATCACAGAGAATATGGTGGGTGTATTCTAAGCTGAACCTAACAGGCCCATGGACAGAAAGCGAATCGCGGGACATAAGGATCGGGTGAGAAAGTTGTCGTGGGAGACAGGATGAGCTTCTCATGTCTTGGAAGGAGTTCCAGTGGTTAACACACGGTTTTGTTTCCAAACGGGGAATATGAAAACACTTACTTAGAACGTATAATACTACAGTACAGGGCCTTTAACCCAAAATGTCATGCGACATTTATCCTGCTCGAAGATCTATCTAACCCTTCCTTCCCACATAGCCCCCTATTTTTTTCTATCATTCATGTGCCTATCCAAGAGTTTTTAAATGTCCGCAGTGTATCTGGCCCACAACCTCTGCAGGCAGTGCATTCCACACACCCACCACTCTCTGTGTAAAAAAAATTACCCTTGACATCCCCCTTTTTCTTTCCTCCAACCACCTTAAAATGTCCCCTCGTGTTAGCCGTTGTCGCCCTGGGAAAAAAAATCTATGACTTCAAAATGAATCAACAAATTAATTCCCTTACCAAATAAATAGTGTTTTCATCGGGTGGGTGTTCAGTGGTCTGTGGAGAGAGAAATAAATAAATGAATAAATATACCGGCCACACAGAGAATGTTATAACCTCTCCTCCCAAATGAAACCTTAGTGAATCAATGCTCATATTCATTGCTGCTTTGAGCCATTTTGCACAGAAAGCCTATTCTGCTGAAAAAAATATATAAGATGCTGGCGGAACTCAGCAGGCCAGGCAATATCCATGTAGAAACTAAGCAGTCAGCGTTTAGAGTCAAGACCAGAGGAAGCCCATATAAAGGGGTGAAACAGAGCAGTAATTGGGGGACAAAAGAGTGGATGAGGGGTGACCAAAAGGTGGTAATAGGTATGTATGAGATAGTGATAGTCTGATGCTGGGAGGAGGGGAGAGCAGATCCACCAGAGTTTTGGTCAAGTTGTGAAGGCAGGAGCCCCATGCGGGGAAGGGAGGAGAGGCTTTGGAAAAAAGCGATGACAAAAGAGAGATAGGCTGGGGAAGGGAAGAAAAGAAGAGGTATGGGGGCAGATTGTTGGGTTTACTGAAAGTGGGAGAATTCAATGTTCATGCCGCTAGGTTGTAAGGTTTCAAGACGGGAATTGAGGTGTTGGTTTTCCAGTTTGCCGATGGAATTCTCCTGGTGGTAGACCTGCTGATTTGTCACCCACCCCCCACCCCCGGCCTACCAGCCTACGTAAACCTTTCTTATCCCGTCTCTGTTTTCTCCTCGCTTTCTGTCTCCTTCTCCCCTCCCCTGCCCTCCCCCAATGTGGGCGCCTGCGTCCTTTGACCCTCCATTGGTGAATCTGCTGTCAACCCCTCCCCAGCATCTGCCTATCACTCTGTCCTACCTGCATCTGCCTATCACCGCCTTGTGCCAACCCCGCCTCCCTTCTTTTGTCCACATATCACTACTCTTGTTTCCTCCCGAAATATCGGGCTTCCTCTTTTCCCTATCTTCAGTCCTGAAGAAGGGTCCTGATCCGAAACTTTGACCGCCTGCTTTCTCCAGGGATGAGACCTGAGCTGCTGAGTTCTTCCAGCATCGTAATGTTTTCTTTTCATCTGGATTCCAGCATCTAAATCCTTTGTTTCTATATTCTACAGGCAGCCTGGTTTTGCTTCAGTAATTAGAGTGAAATATCCTCTCACAGTTTCTGACCTATTGGGTTGTCATTTCCTCTAATAGGTAGAGAGTCCAGTGCTACAATAGTGCGGTAGTGAGGTTAATTTGCCAGCAATAGGTGTTCAGGACTACTTCTCAGGAGTTCTAGAGCCATAGAACAATACTGCATGGAAACAGGCCATTCGGCCCAACTCACCCATGCCGACCATGTTGCCAACAACATAGTGCCGTCTGCTCGCGTTTTGCCCATATCACTGTAAACCCCTCCTATCCATGTACGTAACCAAATGTGGTTTAAATATTGTTATGAGATACATGGAAATAAATAATTCAATTTTAAGTCGTAAATATACATTTAATTAACAGACTCGGTTTGTCATACGTGCTCACGTGGTTCACTCAGTGTTCTCTGTGTGTCCAATGACAGACTGACCAATGACGTCGACATGACCCTATTTCTTCACTTCAGGGTCAGTCAGGGGCAGACAATATATCCGCCCGTTGTCACCGACACCCATATCCAATGGGTTAAGAGTTATGTTTTAAATTCTCCGAAGGACCCCTGTCTTCTTATCCCAGTCTACAACTGTTACCCGAGGAATTACACTGATGGTTCTATAGCAATATTGCTCCAAATATATACATATAAGAAGTGATGGTGATTATAATATCATCAGACTGCAACTGTACCAACATTTTGATTCTTTGGGATATTTTCATACGTGTGTAATAATTTTCCAACACCCGTCGCCACGTAATCTGTAGAAATACAACAAATTTAGTTACTTAAACAAACAATAGCAGCATAAATTTCCCAATTCAGAGGAAAGAATTTGGACCCATTGGATGTTCTGTTAAATTAATTCGTTTGAGCACTCCCCTTACCCTGTAGCCCTGTAGATTTTACCATTTCTGATCCTGTTCTGCTCCTTCTCGGTGACAGGATTTGGGGATCCTAGTTGCCCTTGAGAAGTTGATGCCGATCCAGTTCAATGAACGGCAGGTCAAGCAGTGCAGGTTTTATTTATGTAGGAGATGGAGCTCACTGATCAAAGAACTCACCTATCACCTGCCTGCGTGTGCCCTCCCCCCTCCACCGCCTTATTCTGGCTTCTGCCCTCTTCCTTTCCAGTCCTGATGAAGGGTCTCGGCCCGAAACGTCGACTGTTTATTTCTTTCCATTAATGCTGCCTAACCTGCTGAGTTCCTGCAGTACTTTTTGTGTATTGCTCCAGATTCCAGCATCTGCAGAATTTCTTGTGCCTCACTGAGTAAAAACTAAGATTGCCATTCAATTTCGATTCAGAGTCTGAGGACGCTGGATGTTGACGAGCGATTAAAATGTAGCAAGGTGTGACATTCCATACAGGAGCCGTTCAATACAGACGTATTCATCCTCAGTCACCTCCGCCGCTGACGCTTTTCACTGGAATATAACCCTCTGTACAGCAGTTGAAAGCCATCCCACAAGAACTCATGATTGCAAATGCAGCTGTCACATTTTTCACTCTAAGAATAATAGCAGCGTCTCTATGAAGTGAACGGATCAGATCATATACATTCATGTAATTCCTGTTACATAAAAACATGGAGTATTACAGCAGGGAAGCAGGTCCTTCAACCTGACCTATCCATGCCAACCGACATGCCCCTCTTACTTGATTCAGTTTTCCTGCATTTGGCTCATTTCCTTCAGTACATTTCAGATCCATTCCCCTGTCCAAATGGTTTATAAACGCAGTGATTCTGCTTCCCTCTACCACCTCCTCTGCCAGGCAGTTCTATATATCCACCAAACTTTGTGTGCAGAAGATGCCCCTCTGATCTAATTTAAATATTTGCGCTCTCACCCACGTCCTTTCTTCCCCGTCTGTGTTTCTCATAATTACGTAAATATCCGGAAGGTCACCCTCAGCCTCCGGCGCTGTACTGAGAACAATCCCAGCCTATCCAATTTCCTTGGAACTAAAGTCCTCCCAACATCATGGCAAATTTCTTCCACGCACTAACACATCAGTTCTACTCTGTGGTGAACAGAACTGTACAAAATATTCCAAGTATAGCCCAACCTAAGCCTTGTACAGGTGGCAGTGCAAAATGATTTCCACTCACTGTTTACTCCTGAGTTTATGGTCGTGTCATACATCGGCGGATTGTTCGACCTGAGTAAAGAGAAACGGGTCAAAATGTCAAAATTCTGGAGGGACAAAAGAGATCATTTCAAAAGGGAAATTCAGTGAGTGTGAATTTCGCCAGAATTCACATGTATTGTTGTTTGTTGACAGCAGAGTATAAGACGGTGAAGCAGGACATATCAAAGTATTTGTTCTGGACACAGGGGTGTCACCAAGGCAAAAAGCTGCATTTCCATTGTAATACTAGTCCTATTTGTGGTCAAACGACCGTATTTTCGATGAAAGGATGTCGACTTAAAAAGTTTCTCTCACCACGGATGCCCCCTGAGATCATGAACAGGCAAGACAGGAAAGGGAGGGAAATCGCCTTTCCAGATGAAGATGTGTGAATCGGCTAGGATTACGAAATGATATCGTTGTTCTTGGTCATTGGACGGATTGATTCAGTCACGTTGAACATCACCGTCTCTGAAACTGAAGCGTAACTCTGAGGGGAAATTGAGAACTTATGTTGTTTCCACTAGTGGAGGTCTCCAGAACAAGAGGACAGAGACCAGAAAAAGGAATCGCCTGTACCAGAAGGAGGAGAGGAGGAATTTCTTCCACCAGAGGGCGGAGAATCTTTGGATTCTCTCCTCCTGTGGAGTTGGAAGCATTGAACATATTCATGGCCGAGAGAGACAGATCCTTGGTCCACTGCTGAGTGAAGAGATTTTGGGAATTGGAGATAAATTGCACCGAGGCGAAAATAAAATGAGCCACCATCTTCTTGAAGGGCATAATAGGCTCGAGGGGCTGAGTGGCCCTCTCTAGCTTCTGCTTCTCACGTTCAGAGGATGGGATTTAAACGGACGATGCTAAATTAATAATGCAGGCCTTTTCATGCAACACAGGAAGCACAGTGGAGCGGCCGTCATTCGTAACGCGCAGATCCAGCCAACTCTGCTTGATGCTGCCTCCACACCACCCACCACCGCCCCAACCCACCCCGCCGGTATTGCATCTGTGGCGTTTCCACATTCTCCACTGACGTATGTGTTCCAGCCTGGTGCTCCGGATTCAATCCACATCCCAAACACGTGCGGGGTCGGTGGGTTCACTCTCCGCTACAAACCTCACCGAGTGAAGTATGTTGGCAGATCTGCTGGGAGGCATTGGACCAGTGAGGGAGGATAGATTACAAAGGAAGATAAATGGAGAAGGAGACGGGTGATGGGCCGAAGGCCCGTTCCATGTCACAGAGGTCTGAGAAGTACCTTTATTGCTACACTATTATTGTTACGAAGAATGAATGACTGGCAAAAATACTCATTGGTCACTGCAGGACATCAGATCTGGAGCGTATATTCAGGTTATGGTTCAATGAAACGTATTTACCTGCTTGTATTTGTCTTGATGAACCAGGCAGCTAATCCACCCACAAGCCCCACTCCAGCAAGAACGCCAATCACAATCCCGGCTATCGCTCCAGGTGACAAACCTCCAAGAGAGACATGTTTTCTTTCTGAAAATGAAGTTGGGGAGATAATGACACAGAATCCAACGGAACGTAACAAAGTGAAGAAGCCGAGTCAACGGCTGTTCTCTTGTGCGACTTTCCCTACCTGCGACATAATTTCTTTTCCTGTTGAAATTAAAGGAAAATATGAGGTAGCTAGTCTGTCTGGAAAGCTTACCTGCTGTCGACGTAACTGAGCAGGTTAAATTAACGGGTTATTGGATAATAAGTAAATCCCTTTGTACTTACTTTCATGCTGTTTACTCTCCGCCACATCCAATGTCCATGAAAACACTTGAATCTTTTATCCTCTGAGGAGGAAATTAGACAGCAGAGGAGATCCCGAAAGTTGGAAAATAAAATCGGTTAGAACTGTATGAAGTCGATCAAAGCGGAATATGGACAGAACGTTTACTTGCCTCGTGCGGATATTTCTACAGTGAGTTTGCTGCGTTTCATGGTTACGTTGTTATAAACCTCACAAGTATAATTCCCACTGTCAACCGAGCTTACTGCCTCGATGGTGTACTGTTGTCCGGTCTGCAGATGATTTGTCCCACTGTACCATTTCAATTCACCACTGGGGAATGACTGAGCTGAACAATTTAATGTAAGAGGTGAACCAATATCTACCACAACTGGACCCTGCGGCAGAATTCTGACGTTGTCTGGTCCATCTAGGAACAGAAATCGAGAATGTTTGTCCTTTCTGTAATCAATAATATCAAACGCAAACTAATGTTTTGAGCAGCCTGCTTACTTACAGTTAACTTGCACGTAGATTGCCGCACTGCCGCTGTTGTAATCATTGCATACGGTACAGTTATATGTTCCTGTGTCAGTTCTCTTAACACGGGTTATTGTCAGATTAGTTTTATCTGAAGATGTAAAAATTCTGTCATTTTCCTGTATGGGTTGGTTATTTTTAAACCATGTTCGTCTCAGAACATTGCCCTGCGATTCACAAGTGAGTGCAACTGTATCCTTGCTTTCCACGGGACTGAAGTTATTGAATGTGACAGTGACATGAAACACGGGTTCTGTAAATGCAAATTGAAAGGGAAATAGAGTTACCCATTTTTACAGCAGTCTGCTCATCTCAGCTCGGCCTCTCTTCACCAAGTCAACGTCGTCACCACTACCTTGACCTTTACTGCAAAGGAACTGCAGTTGAAGAATGGGAGGATTATGATGCAGTTGAACTGGGTGAAGCCAGATCCAGAATACTGTACAGAGATTTCATCCCCTTAGCTACGAAAAACGATCTAGTAGAATTGGAGGCTGTTCAAAGTAGATTCACCAGACTCATTCCAGGGTTGTGGATTGTCCTATTAAGACAACCCGAACGCTAACCCTAATGCATGTCCCTAACCCTAAGCCTAACTCTACTCTAATACGAACCGTCAACCATAACCTCGAACATTGGGTTTGTATTCCTTGGTGCTCAGAAGAATGAGGGGTGTTCTTATTTCAACATATAACATCATAAGTCTGCTTGACATGTTACATGCTGGATACTACAGGCCACAGCCTTAAGGTGAGGGGAACATTTAAAGGTGCGGGCACAGTTTTTAATCACAGAGTTGTGGGTGCCTGGAAGGAGCTGCCAGCGGTGGTGTTGGAAACAGGCAGCATATTAGCGTCTCCGAGGTATTAACAGGCAGGGAATGGAGGGGTGTGGTTAATGCGCAGGCAGGTGGAATAAGTTTAATTTGGCAACATGGTCAGCACAGACACGGTAGGCCGAAGTGTCTGTTCCTGAGCTGTACTCTTCCATGTCCGATGCTAAACTGTTTCCACCAGTGGGTGAGTCATGAAGAAGCCGGCAGAGTTACAAAATAAGGGCCCTGTCATTTAAAACGTGGGCAAGGGGAATTGCCTTCTCTCAGAGTGCAGTAAAGCTCTTGAATTCTCTGTCTCCGAGCGTGGTGGATGCTGGATCATTGGAGATAATTATGGTGGAGATTGATACGTATTTGAAAGATCTAGGAGCAGAAGGTTATGGCGAAGTGGCACAGAAGCGGAGCTGAGGCCAACATTGGTCAGCTTCGTTGATACAAATGGCGGGACAGTTTAGAGAGGCCGAGTGGCCTGCACGTTCTCCTAGGTTTCTGATGGCCTTGTGTTGGCATTATAACTTTCAATTTCAGTTTGATCTGACATCCAACCGACACCAGAATATTACAGCTGCCGAGAAGGTATTACCCCTCTGGGGATATTGTACAGCTGGGGATCAAGGATCAGAAATACGGGATCTCCAGCTTCAACCGTAGATGGGGAGTAATATCTAGAGAGCTGTGGGGAATCAGACACTGTATGTTTTAAGGCCGGCATAGACGGAGGAGTATTGGGCGTTCGGGGATTCAAGGGTTCCGAGGAACACACAGCAGAGATGACGTCATTGAATAGCAGAGGATGCTCAAGGGACCGAACAGAAGACGACTCCACCTGTTGCTGATGTGCTTGCCATTTATTGACAAGGCAATGTTCGACCTCTGGGAAAGGTAACATCGATGGATAAGAATGCCAACACTGTATTGGTTAAATGTAAACTCTTGTAACATGATGATGAATAAGTTATTTGTAAGAACAGCAAAGACAGCTGTGGATGCACAGAACAAAAGCAACAATAGAATCCGTTTTTAAGAGCTGTCTTTGGTTAAAATTACAGGTTATTAATTTTGCTCTTCTGCCTGTGTGCCGTGCTGCCCGCTCCCTCAGTGTGACCAACTTCTTTCTCTCTCCTCTCGCCTTTTTCTGTCCTCTCTTTCTGTCCTGTCTCTCCCTCTAGCGCTCTCCTTTCTCTCCATTCTCTCTCTCACCCCCTCTCTCTCACCTCTATCTCCCCGCTCTCTCTCCTCTGCCTCTCAATAATCTGTCTACACCCTTCCTGATGTTAAACTGCTCACAACTTCCTGAGTTCAAAGTGAACAATCCCAGAGTTCCCACATCATTGCAGTTCCTCATCACTGGATTCGCACTCCTAACTCTTGCTCCTCACCCTCTCCAAATCCGACAGCCTTCGTTGAAGGCAACTGACTGAGAATCTGCGGTTCATCACGTTTGGTGTTATAAAAAAAAAGGAGACAACTTTTTTTCACAAGGAGGCATTAAAACATACATAAGTACACAGGTTAAAGTCCATTATGATAAGAGCCACTAATCTGCATCAGATCAGTCAGAGAGCTGCTGAGCCACACAGGATGAAAACGGTAACTTCAGCCCACATGGTTCATGCCAGCGATCAACTACCTATTAGTAGTCCCAATTACCTGATAGTAATTCCAATTTCCAGGCCCAAGTCCACAAACTTTCATATCCTGGCATCTCAAATGATCAGCTAAATATTGGCGAAATGTTGTGAAATTACAGTATACATCATCCCCTCAACCAGCATCTCTGGGTGTAGAGATGTAGCCCTAATTCCCCTCCATACTCCAAGCCCTTCCCTTAACTGATGGACTCTGGTTATAGACAGGGATTAATCCGTATATTTACTGGTGGTGGTGTTTTAAGCGATAAGGCCAAAACAAACAAGTTGCATACCACAGTGAAGGTGGCACAGATTAGATATTCCTCCACTGGTTACTCATTGGTAGGGAGAACACATACAAAGGGAAACCTACATTTCACTTGAAGTACCATTGATTAATATCAAAAACATCTGAAGTTAATATTTAATTATGGACAAAGGGCAGACTGAAATGAAAACCTTTCGATAAGATAACAATAAGACTTCAGTGAGAAAATATTGTTGTTGGAGGTTTAAATTCCATGATAGCTTTTACTTCGTTTCAATTGTTACCTCGTTATAACATGTGTAACAGGAGCAGGAGTCGACCATTCGGCCCTTCTAACCTGTTAAGCCTTTTGATAAGATCATGACTGATTTGTTCGTTGCACCAGCTCAACTTTCCCCGCCCTCACGATGCTGTCAATGTGGTGGTGAGTATCTCCGAAGTCTATTTTTGAACCCGTGTCAGAGCAGTGACAGCAATGTTTTTTTTTAAGTTTGGGGAATCTGCAGGTGGTGGTGTACCCCTGTACTCGCTGCCATTGTCATTCGTGGTGGATGAGGTAGCATTTTTGAGGAGGCGCTATCAGTGTAGCCTGGGGGCATAACTGCAGTGTAATGTATTGTTGGTGCACACTAAAGATACTGTGTGCAGGCTGTGGAGGTACTGAAGGTCCAGCGGAGTGTGGGGCATTGATTCAACAGGCTTCTTGACCCTGGGTGGCGTGGAGGTTCTCGTGTGTTACTGGGGCCGCACCCACATAGGCAAGCGGAGAGTGTCCCATCACACTCCTGACTTGTGCCTTGTAGATTGCGGAGATACTTGGCATGTTTGGAGCAGAGGATCCCACGTGCTCTTACAGCCACAGTACACCTCTTGAAAAATGTTTTTCACTCGATATGTCTAGGTCAGTGGTAGGGGTTCAACAGCCAATCACTGCGTGGAACATGTTATTTGTTTGTTAGAGGTGCAGAAAGGGACTCAGTGGTTCAAGGACACAACTGACTGCCACCTTCTGAACGCCAGTTTAGGTTATAGGATCAGTACGGGCGTCGCCACTAAATGCATGAAATCAACAAGAGTACCCGAATAATTTAGTAGCAAACGTGTCGTGATCTTACGTAACTAATTCTATTTTAAAGGGGAATATTTTCCCCAATAAATAATTCAATTGAAAAATAAAATCCTGCTGTTTAATAGTTGGATGCATTGTTTTGTGATTAAACTTTCGACATTTGTACCAGTTTCACAATGAAACAGCCCAATGTACCTTCACCAATACCCTTATTGCTCAACATGCAAAATCAATATTCTGAATCGATATTAAGATAGATTTCAGCTACTAAGTTCAACAACTGAGTGTACACCATCACAGTTGTGTTCTCGCCGACTGAAAAAGGAGAAATATATTACATATCGATTACAAATACTCCCAGAGTTGACACATTGTACTTTTATGTTAAATTGTTAAAGGCCTGACAAGTGTAATTCCCCGACTTGCTCACAGAAACATTTTCAAGGATAAACTGCTGCCCAGTATGCAGATAGGCACCGTTCAGATGCCAGTCCAGGACAGCGGCTGGGCTGGAATCTGCGGAGCATGCTAAAGTGACGGTGCTTTCAGCCGTGTAAGGAGGGAATTCAGGGTTAGGAGTGATATTTGGACGATCCGGTCCGTCTAAAGCAAGCACACAAAGCGGATTGCAGTAAATTACAGGAACAGCAAAAGCGGCGGCGAAGAAACGCGGGAGAGGGAGAGCAACGGACTGCGATAGAGAGTGCACACCAGCACCTTCCCTGCACACAGGAGAAGTGACTGCTCTATAAACCACACGCAGTAAGTCACATTTCCTTATAAAATTGAACAGGTGTCTCATATTCTCAAGCCTGTCTCCACCCCAAACCTGGAATGCACAGCTCCACAGCACGCGTCTGTGACAATCATCTCGCTTTGTGACTTCCCTCATTTGGCGGCCTGTGTGTGGTTTGAGCGAAAGAATCGCCGAAAATTTCCCAAAAATGATGAGGCCACTCAGCCCATCAAATAGTGGACGACTTATGGAGTAGATGCAACAAATATGTAATAAGATCCCTTCCTATGTGGGCGTGCAACATGCTTTCAAATCGCAGGACGTAGGTGGGGCTCAGTTCAAGTCTCCGACACAGTGTGTAGAGGCGTGGATGTTAGGAAGTAAATATAGACTACTCAGGTTAAACCCAGTAAGCGTTGAGGCTTCCGCATAGATCGGGGAGGCAGTAACTTTCCCCTCACATCCACAGATGGATCTCTGGTTATATCTACCTCTGGTTTCTCTGGACCTCCGTCAGGAGGGTGACAGGGCCCCACCAGCTCTGGCACTTCCTCCGATGAAACTGTCCTTCAACATCCTGTGAGTGGAAATTTTCATAGTTCGTGGCTGATTCGACACTGGGCCAGAATTTCAATGACTCCCCTCAAACCCTTGTAAGAGCATCCGTGAACGTATCACTCCATAGAAGGATCACAATTATTAGTGTTGAAATAGAATCAATGCAAAATTAGATTTTTGAAGAGATAAATGTGTATTTGATTGGATGGGGTCGAAAGGAGCTCATAACTTAACAGGGAGCAAAAGGAAAAGGTAGATGCGACACAGCTTTACCCACGGCACTCAATGCGAATGTTATTACAAGTCCTGCTCTGGACTTATTACAAATGAAGCCCTTTCGGTCCACGTTGGCGGTACAACTTCTCCCTGGTGTACCGGGCGGGGGCTCTGCCTGACCTCATCGTTCAGGAATGTGACGCAGGAAATGTGCCGGCTAAACCGGTCTGTTCTATTTGTGACTCCAGGTCCAACGATCACCCTGACTTCTTAATAGCCTCTCATTTCAGTGAAGGTGGGGATGTACATAAAATGTTGGCACTGCTACTGACGACCACCTCCTATGAACCAAAGAGACACAAATAGAACAGACCGGTTTAGCCGGCACATTTCCTTCCCCTGAAGCACATGAGTGACCCAGATCTTTTTTTTCCAACAATGCAGTAGTTTCTCTATCACCGTTACGGAGACTGGTTTTAAATTTTGAAGATCCAAGTGTGAATTTAAATTCCACAGCTGCCAAGGTAGATTCGGACACGTCTCTCATCTGACTGTCCAGTAATTCGTGTGTCAGTCTAATGAGGACATCACTGTGCTACCTTCCACATGCGCAAACCCCTTCTCTCGAAAACCCGTGCCCATCAGGACTTGCAATAAACATACACGCCTTTACGTACTGATCTCCTGGGAAACTTACAGTGAACATTTAGGTAAAACGTGTCGCTTGTCGTTCCACCCGTCAAGTCGTATGCGCGACAGGTGAACGGTCCATCTGTCCGTAACATTGTAGAAATGGTGAGTGTGCTGTTATCGGCACTCAGTTCAGACCTGCCACCAGGAATTATCACGCTATTGTCTTCAAGCCACAGATAAGAGACCCCTGTGCCCTTTGCGAAGCATGTTAATTTCACGGTATCATTGTACCCTATTAGGCTGGAGGCATTGGATGTAATAATGGGTTTGGATATACGTTCTGCTGAAGCACAGGAGAGTGGTTAGTGCACAAGATTTCAAGAAGAAAATCTGGAAGATTGTAGATTTGGTTTAGAATCTGGAAGACAGAATTCAGAATGTATTGTTCTATAATGCAGAACAAGAAAAAAGTGAAAAATCATTGTATTTGATAGGTGTACGTATTGAGATGCATATCCTTCAGTAAGTCAAGTCACTTCTTCTTTCTTCACTCAGAGACATGATTTTTTTTTAAATTCTCTCCACCGAGTCATAGTCATAGAGTCATACAGCACGCAAGCAGGCCCTTCGGTCAAACTCGTTCATGCCGACCAAGTACCAGCAAAACTCCGCGGTAGGGCATTGGTTCCCTCCACTAGGCTGCAACCGATCCTTTTTGTACATGGCATCCCTGCCCGAGCAGAGGACCCAAAGGTCCAAGAACCTGACACACTTCTCCGTGCACCAACACTTCAGCTAAGCATTCATCTGTTCTATTCCTGTCCTGACTATCAGCTGGTAGCGGCAGCAGTCCAGAGATTACCACCTTCCGGATCCTACTTTTCACCTTCTTTCCTAACTCCTTATACTCACGCAAAAGGGCCTCATCCCTATTTCGACTTATGTTGCTGGTGCAAATTTCTTTGGCTGATCACTACCTCCTTTGAGAATATTCTAACCCATCGTGAGACATCATCGACACTGCCATCAGAGAGGCAACACACCATCCTGGTGCTTCATTTGCTGCCACAGAATCTTCTGTCTGTCCACTTAACGGTCGAAACTCCTCTCACTATTGCCCTTCCTGACTTCACCCCTCCCCCCACCCCCCGAGACACACAGTCGGCCAAAGTGCCACTGATCTGGCTGTTGTAGATAATGGAAAGCAAGGGATTTCACGTTCCACACTTCAAAAACAAGCTGGAAGGAATGTCAACGAAATGGAGTTCAGCAGAACACGGTAAGAAGGAAGTATTGAGCAATTCAATTCAGTCAAGGGTCACTTGGCAATGTGAATTATGATGGATAAACAGCGGTCAACACAGAAGAGAATTGCTGACGCACGCACTAGTTTAAAAACATCAATGTAACCTTTCTTTACAGGCAATGAAGCAAAGTACAGTGTTAGTTTCGATGTTAGTAGGCCAATTAAAGTTATCTCACAAACCAAACGAACATCTGTTGGGTATTATCTTATGAACGTGCATTGCAAGCTCAGCAGTGCATACATCAAGGATGCCTTACTCAACACCAGATTATAAGATATCACATTCTGATATTGCATCAACAAATACAATGTCTTTAATTTTACATACACAACTCCGACACTACCATCACCTCTCGATGTAATACATACCCAGGAATAATAATGTTTCGTATTGTTACACTGGATCTTTTGGTTACATTTTGAATGCCTCACAAGTGTAACTGCCTGTGTTATTCAGGGATAAGTCAACAAGGATTGGGTGCTGTCCACTTTGCTGAAGAGATAAACCATTGAAATACCACTGAACTTCAGATGCCGGGTTCGAAACATGTTAATGAGGGCAAATCCCCTTCCCGGGAGGACATTAGAGGACACAATGTTTTACCATCCTTCCAGTAAATCCCTGACCTTCAATATAGCATTTATAAGTTATTCCTGTCGTGTCTTAATGCGGTTTTTCCACGTTCAAGTGGCCAAGTGGGCTTTACACAGGTACTCTGATCAAGTGTGCACCTGCTGAGCCGATCTTCTTTCAATCACAATGCTGAGAAACTGCTCGGGCGTACGGACAAGTGAACAGCAGGACAAGTGAAGACCTGTCGAATGGAAAGATATTCTCGTCGAACCATGCACTGAGTCCCACTGCGTCATAAGAGTCAGTAGCCTGACCGGAAATCCATTCATACAATCATCTCAATTCCAGATGAGGAAGAACTCCTCAGGGTCGTCCCATTTCCTACGAGCCCGTGTCGGCCCCTGAGTTCCTGTCTCAACACCTGAACTGGGTGAAGTATCCTCAAATATTCTTCAAAAAGACGTGTCGGCGGGAAGGTTATTTAGCAATGTAATTTCACCTTAATGTGTAGGTGAGTTGTAGTTTCTTTGGGGGGGGGGGGTGGTGCTGATGGTAATGTAAGATGAATTAAATGGTATGAAAGGAAATGGGTGCTTGATGGTCGGAACAGACTAAGGCTGACTATGCGGGGGCACACGATCAGTCATGCAGTCACAGCCATGATGTATGGCTCCATGACTCTATGACTCATAGTCTGCTCCCGCAAAGCTCCTTCCTTAATTATTCTTCCAATTTAACTATCCATAAATAGAACAAAATGTTTCTACCACCACCACCGGCCCGTTCTGTTCGAAGGAAACCAACACTAATTTTCCAATCTTTTTTCACTATGAAACTTCTGAATTTTCTCCTAATTCCTTCTCGCAACATCCAGTGTTGTCGCATCCTTCTTGCTCCGTGGGGGCCAGAACTATGCATTCTGCTCTATCTGTGCACGAAGTGGTGTTTTGTGCAGGTCTAGTGTGACTTTCCCACTCACATATTCGATGTTACAGAGTCAAACAGTTATACAGAAACAGGCCACGTTCAGGCCAATAACTGCACGTCTTCAGTGTGCTTTCACAACCACTTCATGCACCTCCCCATCTACCTTTAGTAATCTATGGACATGCACGGTGGTCCCGTCGGTTCCTCTGCACTTTATAGGATACACGCAACAGTGATAAGATCTGGATAACACGTACGAGGTCATGATGAAAGCAAAGAATTGGGTGACCGAGAAATTACATCACGCCGTTTTTTCCGGCGATAAGCAACGTGCAGTTGACGTTGTCTGTAGTTGAATAAAGAGCAAGAACATCAACGGCTATTTCACAGGACATTTCAGTTGGGTTACACGGTTCTACGGCTGAGAATGACTCTCTGAACGGGATTCCCCACGATACACTCAAATCTCTGCAGTAAATGGGAAACGTGGCCATTGAGTGAATGGATGCTGCAGAGACGGGGGAAGGTGGTCCCAGGGGAACATGGACGGGCTGATAAAGAGCAGTGCCCAGAAGGAGAGAGAAAGGAAACATAAGGCATATACTAGGAATCTGAAATACTAACAGAAAATGCAGGCGATACTCAACCGACCAGGCAGCGTCTGCAGGGAGAAGTTTCAGGTTTCTGCGCCTTCATCACAACCAGAAAGTCAGAAGCAAGCCTCATGTCGAGAGTGGAGGGATGGAAACCACCGAAGAGTGTGTCTGTGATGGGGGGGAGGTCACAGTTGCCTGGGTAACACAAAACGTTTTGTGCTGCCTCAGAGAGGGCGATGTACGGTTTCTAACACGACTGATCTGTATGGGGGAGAGTCATGGGAGGAAAATTAATGAGGCAGCAAAGAGAGGGGCCCATAAACATGTGTCGAGAGAGCAGTTCCTGGAAACGCTCAAGAAATACTGGAATTCTGCAAGTAATTTGTGGAGAAAGGGAAAATCAATTAATGTTGCAGGTATGTTCGGCTGACATGAGTACTGTCCTGTCCTAACACAAAAAGTAAGGCTGTTTATCTGACGTAATTGAATTTGCTGTTGGGATCGGTGAGCTGCAAAGAGCCTAGGTGGGAGGTCAAGTGCTAGAGGGGGATTCTCCTGTCTTGTTGGGTGTTAGATGTGGTTGACACTCTCCAGGCCTGTCACTGGGCGCTACTGCCAGTGAGCTGTCAGGGAGATCTCTCTAAATTGATGAGTGCCTTCTATGATGGCGGTATATTGGAGGAAGCCGGACAACTCCCAGTGCCCAAACTGTCGAATCCTCCGTTCTTAAAAAGTGCTTGGTGTCACCTGACCTTGGACGTGGGGTTCAGGTGCTCTCGATAATCTAACGCTGTTATGTGAAGCAGACACTATGAGATGTGGCAGGCATCACTTCAGCATTCTGGAATGACGCACAGAGGTCAGGACACGAGACTGACCGAGACAGGCAACTCCCTCGGCAAAGCTGTGAATGATCGTGTCTGATGATGCACTTCAGGGTGAGGAGATCACAGATCTCTCCACCAAGATTGAGAGAGCAGTCTTAGATTGCACGGTATCAGTGGTACTGAGATCAGTAAATCCCAGAACACCGTGTCTCTGTCAATTGTCAACCCAATGAGGTTGAATCCTCACTGCGGATAAACGTTAGCTATTCTCCACAGCGATGTCGTTTAGCCGGCCGCAAAATCCCATCCAGAATACACGGGGTCCTCGCGGCCTAAATCACACAGAAATGGGGCAAAGTCGAAGAGCGTTGGACTAGGTGTCACCAGCAGTAGTTCCATGCAGTTTGTTTTTAACAATGGCGCAGTCACAGAGAGCAGAGAGACAAACGGTCTGTAAAAAAAGGATCGGCCTGCTTCACACGGCTCTGGGGTCCGTATCAGCAGGCACTCTTTTCCCGAATCTGACCGGCCAACCGATACCTCTCCGGGAGGGACCCCAAACTGATCTAATACGGATCGACCCTATAGTTTGTTGAATCTCCAATAGCTTCTTTACGAAGGACTGACCCTCACCCGGAGGTATGAAGAGACAAGGAGTGAGAGCGGTGAGCGGGAGGCCGGCAGTCCGAGAGGGCAGCACCTGTGTCTGTTACACTCTGAGACTGAGGCGCACTTCCTGGTCTCCAGGCCAAATCACTGCAGTCAGTCGGCAGAAGCGTCAGCGGTGATTCGACCCTCTGCTGTCCGCCTGCGACGAGGGCCAAGAACGAAGGAACGTAAAACGGGGAAGAAAGGGAAAACCATTAGGCCCCTCGCGCGTCCTCCAACACTGCATACTATCCCACGTGACGCTTTCACAGCACCACATTGCTGCATGAATCTCAAAAATGAATGGATAAAATACGTATCCTCCTTTAAACTTGAAACTTGAAAGGACATGTGCGCGGAAAGTTGTTCCCAGATAGAGTGGGGGTTGAGGTAACTGGAACACGAAGTATGGGTGATGGTGGGCGGAGCAGATGCGACAGTGACTTTGAGGAAACATATTCCGACGGGAAAATGAAAATGGATGGATGGATATAGACCATGTGCAGCAAATGAGATTTGTTCAATTTCTCATCATGGCTAGCTGCGACACTGTGGGCCGAAGGCCTGTTCCTGTGCAGTATTCTTCAGTGTTCTACGTTCTATGTTTCACCGGGAGATTCATTGCACTAAAGAAATGAAATTCTCTAAGTAAATCTTTCGAGAACGACAAACTAAATTGATATAGCAGGTGTGTTCCCCTGACATCAGAACTGCTCTGCCCCGAAATTCTGGAGTTCATTACTGAGCCTCAGCGGCTGCAAAAGCGGCGGTAGGAGATGATGTACGACAGGAGGTTACTTCTGTTGATTGGATACTGGCTTAGTTAACGGCGACCCCCAGACCTACCTGCGTGCTCTCCTGCCAGAATGTTATAAAGGAGATCTCCCTGAAGAGACCAGTGTCTTCTCTGATGCTTGTGTTTAACACAGCCACAGAGAGCAGTATGAGAAGAGGGAACGGCTGGGATCAAAAGGCTCCGGCTACTGTACACACTCGCACTATCTCCCTGAAACTGACCGGCCGACCGGTTCCTGCCCGGGAGGGACGGCAAACTGAAAAGAATACGGATCTACCCTATCAATGAGATGTAATTTCTTAATCGGAAACAATACGTCGTCCAACAATTGAGTTTGCAGCAAAGGACAACTTGTACTCATTCACTGCAGGAACAAAATAAAAATTAATAGTTCAGGGAGAAAGAACTGAACAGGACCAACGTCCCACTCACCAAGGACCCGTAGAGTGAGGGTTGCTGAAGCTCGACATCCGCACTTTGGAATCATGGTCACACGGTACTCCCCGCTGTCTGACATGTTCACCGACCTCAGCAGGAGCGACCGGTTGGAAGTGAATAACTCAGCCCGTGAACTATACCCATTTCCATAAGACACGGTTTCAGCGATCCACCGGGCGACTGTTTTCGCACCGAAAGCCCAGCTTCCACCCGTGATCTCGATCGATGGCCGAACTGAAAAGAACGCATTTCCCCCGACTGTCACATTGATCCGACTGCGTTCTACTTCGATGGTAAATACCTGAGACTCACCTGAGGAAGAGAAATTCGGATGAGGGAAAAGAGTAAAAAGCGGATAGACTCGGGAATCTGTAATTTGTTGAATAGTTAAACCGATTCTTGTCAGCTAATCTGCTTTTCTACATCCGTCCGCTGCTGTGTTGATTTTCCTTTCTGTCGGAGAGACTGACCCTCACCCACAGGTATGAAGAGACAAAGAGCGAACGCTGTGACCTGGAGCCTCGCCATCCCTGGAGAGAAGCGCCTGTGTCTGTTTCACTCGGAGAGTGAGCTGCGCTTCCTGATCTCCAGACAAATCACTGCAGTCCGTCGTCAGAAGCAGCAGCGCTGATTGGAGCGGCTCCTGTCTGCCTGCAGCGAGGGCAAACAACGAGGGATTTAAAACGCGAAAGAAGGATAAGACCATGAGGCCCCTCGCGCGTCTTCCAACACGGCATCACATCCCACTTCACGCTTTCTCACCACCACTTTTCTGCACGATTCTCTAAAGGCTATAGATAGGATACTTATCCTCAATTACCCAGCCGGGAATGGCAAATGCTGCAGGACAGAGATTTAAGGTAAGAAGGGGAAACTTCAAAAAACATGTGCGAGCAAAGTTTTTCACAGACACCGTGGGGGTTGGGGTTAACTGTAACGCGATGCATGGGTGATGGTGGGTGGAGCAAATGTGACTGTGGCTTTTCAGAGGAACATTCCGACGGGACAACGAACATGAATGGATGGATCAGACCATGTGCACGCAAAATGAGATTTGTTCAATTTATCATCATGGCCAGCACCGACCGGGTGGACCGAAGGGTGATTGTCCTGTGAAGTATTTTTCAATGATCTACGTTCTATGTTACACCATTTGATTCATTGCACTAAAAAAATTTTAATCTGTAAATAAATCTTTGGAGAGAGACAAACTGACTTGACATTGCAAGTGTGTTCCCCTGACATCAGAGCTGCTCTGCCCCGAAATTCTGGAGTTTATTATTGAGCCTCGGAGTCTGCAAAAGCGGCGGTAGGAGATAAGGTGCGACAGGAGGTTAATTGGGTACTGGCTGTGGTTAACGGCGACTCACCAGACCTACCTGCGGGCGCTCCTGCTAGAATGTTATCAAGCAGAGCTCCCTGATGATATAAGTGTCTTCTCTGATGCTTGTGTTTAACACAGCCACAGAGAGCAGTCTGTAAAGTGGGATCGGCTGAGTTCACAAGGCTCCGGCTGCTGCACCCACACGCACGCTCTCCCTGAATCGGACCGGCCAGCCGGTGTCTATCCGGGATGGACACAAAACTGAATCAAATACGGATTTACCCTATCCATGAGATATAATTTCCTATCGGAAAAAATACGTCGTCCAACATTTGAGTTTGGCGGAAAAGGACAACTTGTACTCATTCACTGCAGGAATAAAATTTAAAAAAATAGTCCGGGGAGAAAGAACTGAACAGGACCAACGTCCCACTCACCAAGGACCCGTAGAATGATCGTCGCTGAAGCTGGAGATCCGCTCTTTGGAACCATCGTCACACGGTACTCCCCGCTGTCCGACATGTTCACCGACCTCAGCAGGAGCGACCGGTTGGAGGTGAATAACTCAGCCCGTTCAATGTACCCATTGCCATAAGACACGGTCTCAGAGATCCATCGGGCGACTGTTTACCCATCGAAAGCCCGGCTTCCACCTGTGACCTCGGTCAACGGCCGCACTGAAAAGAACGCATTTCCCCCTTCGGCTACATGGATCCGGTTGTGAACTTCGTGGACGGTAAAATGCTAAGACTCGCCTGAGGAAGATTTCATATGAGAGAACAGCGAACGCAGCGGGGCGACTCGAAAATCTGTATTTTGCGCAATAATAAGATCGTCACCTGTCAGCCAATTTGCTTTTCTACAACCATCCGCGCGAAAGCTGATTTGCTGATAACTATCACTCCGAGACAGTGACCCTCACCCGCAGAAATGAAGAGACAATGAGCGATCGCGGTGAGCGGCAGCCCCGCCATTCCGAGAGAACAGCGCCTGTGTCTGTTACACTCGGCGACTGAGTCGCGCTTCCTGTTCTCCGTGCAGATCAGTGGAGTCATTCGTCAGAAGCGGTAGCGCCGTTTTGACCGGCTGCTGTCCGCCTGCGGCGAGGGCAGAGAACGAAGGAACGTAATACGCTGAAGAAGGCCGTTCGGCCCACCGCCCGACTTCTATCATGCCATACCATTCGATGTGACATTCTGTCAGCACCACTTTCCTGCACTGAACACTAAAAGAAATAGATACGTATTGTCAATCACCCAGCCTGGATGGCAAATACTAGAGGACAGAGATTTAGGGTGAAAGACGGTAAGTTTAATGACACGTGCAAAGCAAGTTTTTTTACACAGAATGTCGTGCGTATCTGGATACAGCTGCGGGCTGGTGGTTGGGGGAGCAGATCTCACAGTGACTTTTAACAGCCACATCTGACAGCAAGAAGAACATGAATGGATAGATACAGACAATGTGCATGTAAATGAGATTTGTTTAATTTGCCCTCATGGTCTACACAGACATGGCGGGTGGAATGGCATTTTCCACAATTGTGTTCGGCACTGGAGGTTACATTGTACTCATTCGCAACAGGAATGAAATAAAAATAATACTCCGGCGATAATTGAGTGGCCAAGACCAACACCTCACTCAGCAAGGACCCGCATAGTGATGGTCGCTGCAGATGAAGATCAGCTCCTTGGAACCATGGTCATACGGTACTCCCCGCTGTCCGAGGTGTTCACCAACTTGAGGAGAAGTGACCTCTCGCTGCTCAAAACTCAGCCAGTCATATGGAAGCATTAGCAATAGCCAAGTCAGTACCGAACCACTGGACGATTGTTTACCCGTCGAAAGCACAGTTCCACTTGTCGACTTCAGCCGACGCCGCGCTGAAAAGAACGCATTTCCCCCGACGGTCACGTTCATCCTGCTGTATTATGCTTGAATGGTAAAAACATGACACTCACCTGAGGAAGAAATCAATAGTGGGAACGGGAATTTGTATTTTCAGTGAGGTGTCTCTCAAACTGGGGCGTGGGATCTAAATAAATAAGTTCTGGTTCCCTCCTCCACCTCCACTTGCACTCTATCCCGTTTGGATGGCACCTTCCCTTTCGCGTCTTTATTTTCCATCATCTGCTTGACCCTTCTACTCTAACTGCAAAAATCATCAATTTGTTTGCACCTCTTTGAAATCCAGTGACAGAGGTTGTTGCTTTGTAAGGTTTCCCCCACTGAAATATGGGGAATATATTGGCTTTAGAAGGCGTCCATTCAAACGGAAGTCAGACCCTGTTCTTCCAACCTGCCTCATCTCTCGCTACTTCATGTTCCCCACATTGAGACACCCGATTCCGGAAGGATTAACAGGGCGGGTACGGAGAGGTTATTTCACCCGTGCTGTGGGGTTGTAAAACCCGGGGATGATGTCTCAGTGAAAATGGCCGTCGATTTTATACAGTTGATCAGGAGGAATTTATTTACCAGTGGAATGTGAATCTTTGCATTATCTCACAGAGGACAGCGAACATTCAGCTTCAGAGGAATGTGCTTTCAAATTGGAGGCTGCTTGCTTGTGGACACTAAATTTCCGGAGATGGCGGATGAGGAACAAGACCAGACGTGACCCGTCAACAAGGCGGAAACGGACCGAGGATTGATGTGGTCGGTAGTTCCCCTCATGACCCCAGGTCCACGGCTTCCAAACTGTCCTCCTGTAGTAACAGCCCTCCAACTGCGTTATGCGCTTATGCATTTTCGCCATACACTGAAAATAGCGCCCAGTCGGCATTGGTAACCGTAGTCATTTAACCTGGCCAGCAGTTGTGATCCTCATTTTGCAATGACCACCTGCTGAAAGTCTGAGTCGTGGAGCCGCCTGAGGCAGGAATACCCTTCCCCATATTCAGGAATTTGTATGTAGACCTCAAAGTAGAAAACGCTCAGCTCTGTTATTTGATTTTATTGTTAATTTATTCTGAAAAATGGGTGTTTTTTTCCTTTGCATTTCGGGGACTGCATTAAATATAATATCTACAGAAAAATCTCTTGGAGTGAACAGATATTTGCACGTTCGGAACCTTTAGTCAACAGTGATAAATCTATTACAAAGGGAGAAGATAAGAACATTCCATGGCATCTTTTCCAAAACCAAGAGGCACAGAGAGATGAAAAATGTTTTTTTCAGATTGCAATATGCTTCAAAAGGGCATTGTCCAGCCATGGTCTTCGCAACTAAACCTTGTGGTTCTACTGATACATTAATGAAGATACACTTCGCAGCAATAATGTTGAAGTGGTGTTGTTTGTTAATCCTGATGTTCAAGAGGATTTCGGTGCGCATGTATGGGGAACACGCATTTATTGACAGACGAGCTTGAACGTGGAGCTTAAAGACACAAGCCCCAAATTGGAAGCAGAGTTGTGAAGGTGGTCAAACTCCAGAGGTGGAATCGAAAATGATGTTAATGATGCCGAGTAAAATGCGAGGACTTCGACGTGAGGGCAAGAATTAATTCATATCAAATTGGAGAACAAGACATCTCAATGATTTGAATTCCAAAACTGATAGTTTCCAAGTGCAATCAATTTTGAATGTGGCCCCAAACATGTTGTAAGAGCACATTAATTAACTTTGATGTTTATTATCCAGATAAAGTTAAATAAAATAATAAGAAGCACAGACAGGTAAGAGAGTCGGAGTCATTTTCGTAGGGTGAAAATGACGAAATCCGAGTGTTTACCTTTAGGAACTGAATCAGATTCCCGGTAACGCGAAATCTTCACTGAGCCAATTTGCATTCCATTAGGAACTAAAACTGGTGACCAGCTCATGAGTTGAATGGGTTTAAATGAGTTTGAAGTAAAACGGATAATGCAGGAAATAGTCAATAGGTCAGGCAGTATCTATGGAGGGAGAAAGGTATGGCGATTCGGCTTTGAGTACTTTCAACAAAATCCCGGTGAAACCTTCATGCACCAACCACTACAATCCATAATAATGGCTGAGTTGAAGAGACATGTGCAGCATAGCAAAGGAAGCTGCCTTGTGTGATCCCACCGCTCACATCCCTTTTGTTTATTCAATCGCCTGCTGATTATTGCACTTTGCAACGTAGGACTGAGCTAATTTTTAATCGAACGTCAACACTTCAGTCTATTCTGAAACCTGTAACAATGGTACTAATGTTGTTTTCAGGCCCGTTGTTTATCCTTGTTTTAGTCTAAGCCAGGATTTGATAGATCGATGTGTATTTGTCTCCTCAATACATTCTCCTTGTTCCCTCGCAAAAAGTACCAACAAGCTACGAACTTTTGCTCGTTATTTTATCAAACCCAGATGCTCACCATTCACTCCCTAAACCTTGGAAAGTCACAGTTCTGCCTTCTCAGCGCTCCGTAAACATCCAGTTGAGCCTTTCTGACACAGGTCGAGAGTGGAACAGTAACACTGTGGGAATGACCACTCTCACATTTCCAAAGGGGTGGTGGTCTTCAGAACAGAGATCCGTGGAGTGAAATCACCACCACTAATCGTCCGCAGTGTTCAATATGTCTCTCCTTATCAGCTTGTTCTCTGAGATCTGTACAGATTCTCCATTTGTCCCTGAAACTGCAAAGGCACAAAATTTGATCTCAGTTCAAATTGATTCAATTTCAACTGAGATCAAATTCAGATTGATTCATTCTGTCTCTCCTTATCAGCTTGATCTCTGAGATCTGTGCAGTTACTCCATTTGGCCAAGGCTCAAAAGTTGATCTCAGTTCTGTCGAAACGGCGTGGAAATTTAACACCGGAATTCTCTGAACCGTCCACACAACATCAAGAAGATGCGTGCTGTTGATCCAATAACCTCATTCATAAATGCCAAGGGAAACTATTGCATTCGGATTATTGCAAACGTTCTTTCGATTCAGAGGGTAATGTCTGAAGAGAGTCTCCTTGTAATCATGACCTCCCAATATATTTTTCCTAATTTCTCGCATCAATCATTTCACCACTGATACCATTCAGTGCGATATATCCAGGAACTGCTGTGGCCGATGCAGGTTCGGTACAGATCCACTTTCCTCACCGCTCCCTCAACATGCCATGACACTGTCAAGAGTTTAAGTGCATCGCACCTCGGTCGACTTGTCCATTTACTCGGAGCAGCAGCAGAGCTATTTTCTCAACACACTTTCACGAATGTTTTCAAGAAGTTACTGTTGTTCCTTGCACTGCCGACATTGCTTACCGCACTTACTCATTTCCTCGGTATTTCCAGCATCTGCTCTGTTCTTAATTTACAAAAAATTCTCTGGATTTCAAGATAGTATTTTCCGTCAGCCTGCGTTCTGATGGCTGGGTTCCTACTCCCCTGTGATATTGCAGCAAGCATCGCTCTCGCATAATCACTGTCTGGTTAGACCTGTTCTTGATATTCTACCAACGCTTTTCTCAAAACTGCAATATACCCTTGTCCGTTTTGGCCCAAAGAGGAATGATTAAGTCAAAGGGTTCTGGCGAATGGGGAAGTCATTTTACACTCTCTACAAAATATTCAATCTACCTGACAGCATTAAGATGTCTCATGACGAATCTTTTTTTTCCGGATTATACAGTTAGAAATATGAGGGGAAGAGAGCGTGAGATGATCTGGCAAGGGAAGTGAATGGATCTTTATTCAGTGGGGGTGAATAGAACAAGGAAAGAAAGATTCACTCACCTTTTGTGGTAACCTCGACAGTGAGTTTACTCCTCCTATTGTTAACGTGGCAGTGGAGGAGACCGCGTACAGACAGGTCGGCGTGGAATTCGGGGAGGGGTGTTAAAATGGCTTGCAAACGGGAGATCCAGATGCGCGCGGCGGATAGAGAGCAGTTTATCCGCAAAGTGGTCGTCTAGTCTGCTCTTGGGTTCGCCGAAACTGGGACGTTGAAAGAACACTGGGACAAAACTGAACACGCGTCACAGTTTGTCGCCTGTCCAATCTCTGGGCAAAGACAATCACTTCTTTATGTCATTGTCCTGTGACATGACTTCAACTCAAAGTGAAGTAGGGAAGAGCTCGTTGAATGGTTTGAATTCCAACACCAACAGATGCCAACTTCCGTCAGCTTGGATGCGGAGAGAACAAATGATTGGAGCCGATTGATGGTTATATTTAAAATTCAGTTGCGAGAATTGAAATCAATGGGCACTTGACAACCACATTGGTAGCCAATACAGATTGTTTATTTGTTTGATATCGAAACATTTGCGCATGGAAAAAGACATTAAAGAATGTTGCAAACTGAAGAGAGATGTGGGATCTGTGAACATTCTTCAAATATACGAGATGATACTTTTGTCTCATGCGGTTGTGGCATGAGGATCTGAGTCAGGGATCCAGGAAAAGGAACAAGTTGCTCAGCCAGTTCTCACGGAGCAGTGTCCCGAAATTGGACACCAGTAGTACTGTGAGAGATGATTTAAAAGGGGTCGGATATGCACGAGGAACAGTCAGCCTGTCAGTCAGGATGTGTGCAGGGAGAAAGACTTCACATTTTGGCTCGATGTCCGTTCATCAGAAGGTGGGTGACGCCTAAATGCCTCAACTATTTCCGATCCATATTAATTACATAGATTGAGAGACACACGAAAGGTAACACGGGGGTAGCCTCGTGCTTCATCCTGTGCAACTTCACCACTTCCAGCTTTCCGAGTAGAGATTCTTCTGTCATTTATTGCACATTGCCACTTGACGCTGAACACATTTTCAACCAACAGCACTTGCTCAAACTTGTCTGAAATCTGCAAACACGAATGTTGAGGGCCTCCAACCTGCCCATAGAAAGAACAGGGTTCTGACTTCCAAGGTTATTATGCAATGAAATATACATCTGTTCCTTTCGGATCGTGGTATTCATTTCCTAAATTTCTTGCATTGAACTACTGAACTCTAACCAAATCCTTTACATGTCTTTACTTCTCGTGGCTTACTGACACGTTGTTGTGCTTTCCAATCTCGCTTACGTAACGACTACATCCGCATCCTGTTTCGTCTCTCTGCCACTGGTAAGGGCGACATGGTAACGGCGGCAGAATTTCCAGTCCTCACATTTGTGGGGAGGTGGAGTCAGAAAGGAAGGGACTTGCAGCATCCGTTGGTTCTGGGGAAAGAAGCCGAGTTCTCCGAGCTGTCGAGAATGACGCCAGGACACTCAGCCCAGAGTGGTGAGGCTGGACGTCGTTCAGTAAAATACCTGTTGATGTTGTGTTGAACAAGCTGACATTCATGTTTCATCAGACCTCGCTGAGTGTGCGAACTTTTACTCCTTGCCAAAAGCAA